>NW_024870855.1:8732500-9002500 GCF_019054845.1 Dipodomys spectabilis | reverse complement strand
AGCCAAACAAAAGCAGCAAATCACTCCCACCATGGTAGCTCTCCAAGTGTGGTTTGGGGATGTCAGAAATCCCCAAGAACTTTATAGTGTGTCTATTAGAACAAAACTGTTCACAATAATACCAAATCATTCTTTGCCTCTTCATTCTCATTGCCCAACTAGTGCACAATAGAGCTTTATTTTAGTTTATTTATTTATTTTTAGTTTATTTCTTTATTTATTAAGTCAGTTGTGGGGCTTGAACTCTGGGCCTGGGCGCTGTCCCAGTGCTCTTCAGCTCAAGGCAAGTGCTCTACTGCTTGAGCCACAGTGCCACTTCCGGTTTTCAAGTAGTTTATTGGAGGTAAGAGTCTCATGGACTTTCTGCCCGGGCTGGCTTTGAACCGTGATCCTCAGATCTCAGTCTCCTAAGTAGCTAGGATTACAGGCGTGAGACACCAGCGCCTGGCTTCTCAGAGCTTTATAATGTGTAACCACATTGTTTTAATGGCAATCAGAATGTGCACCTGAGTGGTTTTGTGTTTTAAATATTACTTAGTTATTATTCTAACATAGTATGTATATATAAACACACATATACATATAATATGTATAAACATGTATTTATGTTTAATATATGTATAAACATATATTTAGACATATATTTTATATGTTATAAAATTAATATCTGTATTTTTATTTATTTATTTTTTGGGGGGGGTCCGGTCGTGGGGCCTGAACTCTGGGCCTGGGCGCTGTCCCTCAGCTCTTCAGCTCAAGGCTAGCGCTCTACCACTTGAGCCACAGCGCCACTTCTGGCTTTTTTTTCTTTTTGCTTATGTGGTGCTGGGGAATTGAACCCAGGGCCTCATGCATACAAGGCAAGCTCGCTACCACTGAGCTACCTTCCCAGCTTTATTTACTGTATAAAATATAAGTATGGTACATGATACATATTTATAGGAAATATACACATGCAAATATATCAATATATAGAATATATTGATATAGTTATAGAAAATATATTTATGTGAAATACATAGTGCATATTTATATATGTATTTATAATAATTATATAGTATGCACATATATATTAATATGAATATACGTTATATATTTATGTTTATGTGTATTTATGTATTTTATATACTTATATTTCATATAGTAAATATCAAATATCATATTTTATATAGTAAACACAAATATAGTTATACTTCTAAAATATATTTTAGATAAGAATATATTTTTATTTAAAATATTTTTTTTTTTTTTGGTCGGTCGTGGGGCTTGAACTCTGGGCCTGGGCGCTGTCCCTCAGCTCTTCAGCTCAAGGCGAGCGCTCTACCACTTGAGCTACAGCGCCACTTCCGGTTTTCTGGTGGTTTATTGGAGATAGGAGTCTCATGGTCTCTCCTGCCCGGGCTGGCTTTGAACCGCGATCCTCAGATCTCAGCCTC
This sequence comes from Dipodomys spectabilis, assembly GCF_019054845.1. Classification (NCBI taxonomy): domain Eukaryota; kingdom Metazoa; phylum Chordata; class Mammalia; order Rodentia; family Heteromyidae; genus Dipodomys; species Dipodomys spectabilis. The sequence continues at coordinate 9,001,064 of NW_024870855.1, read as the reverse complement.
CTGAGTAGCTAGGATTACAGGCGTGAGCCACCAGCGCCCGGCTTTTAAAATATATTTTTATTTTATATATACAATATATACATATGTAGTATACATAAATACAATTATATATGTATGTACATATGTGTGTGCATAGATACTATATTTGAGTAATAACTGTATAGTATTCATATATACACACAATGTTTAGGACCTGTGTGTGAATGTGTGTATATATATAGTTTTTATATACATATATATAATGTACATTATGGTCCTACATATTTTTAAAGATTGCAAAGCTTTCCATAGAACATAAAGTTTAAGAAACCATGCTGGTGCTGCATGTGTGTAATTCTACCTACTTAGTAGGCTGAGATCTGAAGATCAAGATTCAAAGTCAACCTGGGCAGGAAAGTCCATGAAACTATCTCCAATTAACCAGCAAAAATTTGAAAGTGGAGCTGTGGCTTCAGTGGTAGAGTGCCAGCCTTGAGCAAAATATCTAAGGAACAACACTCAGTTACTGAGTTCAAGCCCCAGTACCAGCATTCACACACACACACACACACACACACACACACACACTAAAAAAAGCCTTAAGAACTCTTTCTTATATTATCTCTTTCAATTAATTAGCCTGAATAGATCTTTTAGTATCAAACTTTTCTTAATTTTAAAATCCACTTGTATATACCTATTTCTACGATGTGAATAGCATCAGGACAGAGATCTTCCCAATCTTTTTTACCACTACATTTTCAGATTTTCAAATTGGGCCTAATACATACAGTTTTTAAATAATTATTTGTCAAATAATTAAATGGAAAAGGGCAGGAAAAAAGAAATGGTAATAATAATTCAAAAGGTTTAGAATAATGTTAAATATAATTGTCACACAATGAAATTATATCACCAAACAATTATCACCAAACATTTCAAAATGATAGGCTAAGCAGGGATTCTCACTTCCTGTTAATTTGCATGTCTATTGTTTTATTACTTTTACAAAGTAACAAAAGCCTTAAAAATGTGCATATCCTTTTAAGAGTAGTAATCATACTTATGGTGATACTTTTTGAGGAAATAATTTGAAATTCTAGATTGTATTATTCAGGTTAGTAGAAAATAAGGAAAAATCTACATAATATTACCAACTATATCCATACAATGAAATATTTCATAGTCATTGGGAGGAGCATTTGTAAGTCATGCTAAATAGCAGTGAGAAAGGATTGCACATATAATTTAAGTGAACAACATGATTAAAATGAATAAATACTGATTTCAACTATGAAAATGTTCTTAAAGGAAGTGGCGTGGTGGTTCAAAGTGGTGGAGTGATAGCCTTGAACAAAAGAGTTCAGGGACAGCATTTTGACTCTGAGTTTAAGCCCCGTGAAAAAAAGGAAGGAAGGTAGGAAGGAAGGAAGGAAGGGAAGAAAAAAAGAAAGGGAGGAAGGAAAGAAGAAAGAAAGAGAAAGAAAGAAAGGAAGGAAGGAAGGAAGAAAGAAAGAAAGAAAGAGAGGAAAGGAGGAAGGAAGAAAGGAAGGAAGGAAGGAAGAAACGAAGGAAGGAAGGAAAGAAAGAAAGAAAGGAAGGAAGAAAGAAAATATTCTGAAAAAATATTGACTATAGCCAAGTGCTGGTGGCTCACACCTATAATCCTAGCTAATGAAGAGGCTGAGATCTGAGGACCACAGTTTGAAGCCAACCTGGCAGGAAAGTCCATGAGCCTCTTACCTCTAATTAACAACCAATAAAAGCTGGATATGGTAGAGCACTGGTGTTGAAGGAAAAAATGCCCAGGAGCAATGCCCAGGCCCCAAGTTCAAGCCCCAGGACTGGTATATACACAAAAGGATATTGGCCTGAAATGCATGAGAAGTGAAATAGTGGTCCCTCCAGTGGGCAGAGTTATGGGTGTTTTTATTTTCTTCCTATTTTCCAAGTTTCTTGCAATAAGCCTCCATTAATATAATAACAAAGGATGCAGTGTAAAACACATATACTTATAATTTGATAGACAAATAAAATGTTTAAAATTACATCTCAATTGTGAAACCATTGTAGACATAAGATTGGAGAGACACTGGCATAAAAATCATAACTAGAGCATCACAAACTCATCTGAGTATTTCTGAAGTGTGTGAATTCTAACAAGTCTCTTAATTCCCAAATGTCAGTGTGTTCATCTTTGAAATAATGTTACCTGCCTGAGAGGATCCCAGTTAAATTTGATATAAATTCTTAGCCAAATATTTGATATTTTTAACACTCACAAACCATTAGTTACAATGCTGCTGCTGCTTAATTACTTATTTTTCCCTAGATATTTCTCAGAAAAGTGTTAACTGTTTTCAGGATTGCTTAGCCGATCAGTAATCAAGGTCAAGATGAAAGAGGCCATTTTCTCATAGCTCTGAGTCTCCATATATTTCTAGAAAACATTCCCAATGCTTAGAACACAAAACCATGAAAATGGTGATGTTTCACTAGCCTTTAAACTTTAAGGCTTCAAGATACTATAAAAGCTAGGGTCAGTGACAGAAAGTTCTGGCTGAGTCTTATTCCAGCCAGACTTAGAGTTGTTATACTAGGGACATAATCTCTCTTCCTGCTCTGTATGTAGCTCTTGTCTTCTCTGTCGAGCATCAAGTGCTGGGCCACTCCTCCCCTATTTGACAAGTTGGCCCTTCTAAACATCTCTTATCTATCCACTTTTTCTCTCCTCATTGCCGTTACTATAAAACTCCTCAAGTGTTGGACTTCCGTCTGGCCTCTCTTATTTATTCTCCTAAGACAAAAGTCTCTCAAAAATTACATCCCACTGTGTCCATTCTGAGGTAAAAGCCTTTCAGTAATTGATCATTGCTGTTGCTGTGGACCCCTTCATACTATGAAATCCTCCTAGAGCCCAAATACCCTAATTACAGAATTACGTTCAGATCTTTGAAAGCACATGTATCTTAGTTCTATACTGTGTTTCTGAAGTCTCTCCATGCTGAAATCCAGTCTCCCTTCCCTCCTCTACCTATATCTTACAGATTGATGTTCATATTGCCTCAAAACTCACATGCACAGTGCGATTGTGTGCAAGTAGAGAGGTAATTACTGTTAAACTGGTTCATGATGGTGGAACCTTGATTTGACAGTGGTACTATATGTACAAGAAGAGACATAGGAGAACTCCCCCATAGAGAGAAAGTGTTTATCTGCATGAAAGAAAAGGAGCCTTCATCAGAAACCAATTCTGCTAGCACCTTGATCTCATTTTCTATGCCTAAGAACTATGAGAAATAAATTTCTGTTTTTCAGTCCATCCCGTGATAACATCTTGGGCTGACTAATCTATCACACTTGGCTTTCTCTTTCATCTCATCTGTTAAAAGACATCAGTGCAGATGAACAAGTATGGTACAATCTGAATATTAATCCTAAATTACTTCTCTAGATATGGTAAACCACACCCCTACCTATTCTGTCAGAGCCCTACCATGAGCTACTACCACACTATCCCTCTTTATAACATAATCACTATGGATTGGATGGGTTTGGATGTGTTCCCTCCAAAATCAGATATTGGAATGGGGCAATTAAGCTATTAGGGTTCCTGCCTTGTGAATAAGGTTAAAACTTTACAAAAGAGCCTTTGTGCAGTAGTATTCAGCTAGCCTGCCATTCTACTTCTGCCCCATGAGGACAGCTCTTCTCCTTCCACAGGATGCAACACCAAGGAGCAATCATGGAAATAGAGGGACTGTGCCCAGAGTAACCGGCACTTTGATCTTGTCCTTCCCAGCCTCTTAGACTGGGAGTAAATGAATTACTCTTGTTTATAAATTACCTAGTCTTTGGTATTTTGTTAGAACAGCATGAATGAGTTGAGGCATCAACTTGTGTTTAATATTTCGATTCCCCCCTGGACATAGGCATGATAAAGCCAAAGAATCTAACTTTTCTTGGCCCCGAGATTTGACATCTTGTCTGATACGGTGATGTCCCTGAATATTTTACTGAATTGAGTTGATTGTTAGAAAGGACCGGCTATTTTCACTCCTTTTTTCCTCTTTCTTATCCATGAAAATGCTGTGTTAATATTTTTTAAAGGGTCAAGAAATAACTTTAAGGTTAATCAACTGATTTACAATTGAGCATCATAGAATGGTCTCTTATAGATTTATAGATATCTTTAAGACTACATTTAAATGAGAGAAGGAATTGTCAAGTCCCTTATGAGGACTTTATAACTCCCCTGAGAGTTGTATTGCTTTCTTGCTAAAAATTGGAGTCAGGCTACCTGCAGTGACTATAGCAGTGACTTAACAGGTCTGTGACCTTAACAGATATACCTAGATACACTTCATTTACATTTTTATTTTCATTGATTAATTGTTTAATTAATTTCTGGAGGTCGAACCCGAGGCCTCCTGCATGCTAGACAAGTGTATAGTTTAATTCTCTCATTGAACTATCCCCAAACCTTCTACTAAATTTTTTAAACTCAGTTTTCTCATTTGTTCACTGGGGTTGCTATTTTGTTGGGAAAATTTAAAAGAATAAACACAGGTAAAAGTACTTAGCGTAATAACCCAACACACAGTAACTATTCAAATATGATAGATATTACAATTTTAAGACTAATTGAGCAGGTTCAGGAAAAGATAAACAATTTGTTTAGTTGTCCAACAGAGCTCAGACTATGGTCTGTGAAGAATTATTTATTTCTTGGTCTCTCTTTCTGAAGTTGCTGTGTCTAATGCAGAGCATTCTATTTGATTTATACCCCACTGTGTTCCAAAAAAAGGATTTCAGGAAGCTTACATACGAACATAAAATATAACATACAGGTGAAATCAAAGAAGACAGAAAAACATGAGTAAGACTGAAGTTAGGCTAGAAATAAAATATATTACCCCAAATTATGACTATATGGAGGCTTAAGATGGATCAGTAAATCAAAAATAGCTATGATTAGAATGATATTTAAATTTCTTTTCCACTTCCTCTCTTTTTATTTTTCTTTCTCAAGGTAATTTAAGTGCTTTTCTTTTCTGGAACCTTGTATTTACTTTTAGCATCAAATGAGTTTGCCATTCAACAAAGCAGTTTATATGTACAATGCATCTTGATCTTCACCTCCATTTGACATCAAATAATTTTATGCCTGTAGATAAATTCTGATTCTCCATATTTTGGGTTCTTCTGAATGGTTGGACATACTAATGGGTAAGAAGAAGGAATTTAATACTTATTAGGTATTCATGGCTGGCTGGATAGGAGTTTGCTTGTTTATCTAAACTGTTCTATGAAATAATTGAAATTGTAGAATTTGCAGATGAGGCTCAGTGAGATAAGCAAATTACAGAGCCAGTAGTTAGAAATCAAACCCTCATCTATCTCTGACACCTGATCTGACACATTGCATTGGAAGCAGCTCTTGGAGGAGAAAATAACATATTTGACCAAAGACTTTGAAAGAATTATAAATGATCTTTTGGAAACTCAGTTTCTTGGTTTCATCTGCCCGTTGAGATATTTGGTAGGTGATGTGTGTCATTACTGGGCTGTATTGACAGATTTTCCAGACTATGAACTAATGAGAAATTTAGGGGAGGTTGGGAGGAAAACTTAACATAAATATGGAAGGCTATAGGAATAACACAGAATATTTTAGAACCTAGCTCAAGTGTAGAAACAAACAAAATGTGCACTGGATCAGTTAATGGGTGGTAAGATTCAGTAGTAAACATGGCAAAGCTAAAAGCCTTAATTAGAATCAAAGACCTTTAGAGGCACAGTTGGAGCCAAGAGTGAAATGAAGGTGATAAAGCCACCATACTTGTTTATTCCTGTCTGAACTCTAGGAAATGATTGATAAAGGTATTGACACTTCTTTCTCTCCTGGGTAATTTAGATGGGAAAGCATAGTGAAGGAAAAGTAACATTGCCATATTTCTGATTCTATATCCTGTCAGTAAAATAGGATAAGAGCTGTGCACTAGTGAGTGGCTCAAGCCTGTAATCCTAGTTACTGGGGCAGACACCAAGCACATTGCAGTTTAGGTGGAAAAGTTCTTGAGACTCCATCTCCATAACAGCCAGCAAAAAGTTGCACTGAAAGTATAGTTCAAATAGTGAGTGTAAGCTGAGTAAGTATGAAACCCTGAGTTCAAATTCCAATGCTGGCAAAAAAAGAATAAAAGAAAGAAAAATAGAAGGCTATAACCATTAATTTAGCACAGGAACAGCTTGATTTTTGCCTATAAACAGAGGATCTAACCACATTAACTACATTCACTTTTTTTAAAAAATATTCTATTATGTTTTGTCCTTAATTTTTTATGACTAACTTTAAACATGACTGTTAGTTTGCCTTTATAGTATAGTTTCTTTTTTAATAAGTTTTTTATTGTGAAAATACTGTACTGAGGGGTTACAATTACATGAGCAAGGTAATGAGTACATTTCTTATCCAGCATTATTGCCTCCTCCTTTTTTTCTCCCTACCATCCCTTCCCTCCCATCTCCACAACTACATTCCCCCCCCACAAATTGTAAAGTGCATCTTGTATAACTCATTGTTGCAGTGGGTCAACCTGTATCTCTATTTAAGCAATTTGTTTTGTCCCTTCATCAAATACAGTGAAAACAGGGGTTATACCATGGGGGAGGAACATACAAAGCAACAAAAAATCACGTGGTACCTTATAAATACATTAGAAACAATAGCAAAAAAAACCAAAACAACACTTGTGTCCTTATCTTGGGATTCATTTCACTTAACATCATCTTATCTGACTGTTTCTGCTTGTCTCAGACATATACTAGTTATTGCAAATAAGGGAAACCATGGGACCTATGTTTCTTCACGCCTGGCTTACTTCACTTAATATGATTTTTTCCCCAAGTCTTTCCATTTCCTAACAAACGGGGCAATGTCATTCTTTCTGATGGAGGCATAGAATTCCATTGTGTATATATACCACATTTTCTTGATCCATTCATCTACTGAGGGGCATCTGGGTTGGTTCCATATCTTAGCTATGGTAAATAAGGCTGCAATAAACATAGCTGTGCTGGTAGCTTTAGTATGGTCTTGTTTGTGATCATTTAGGTAAATGCCCCAAAGTGGGATTGCTGGGTCACGAGGGAACTCTATGTGGAGTCTTTGGAGGAACCTCCACACTACTTTCCAAAATGGTTGAACAACAGTGCAGTAGGGTTCCCTTCTGCCCACATCCCTCCAGCATCTGTTGTTATTAGAGTTCTTCATTATAGTCATTCTAAAACTGGGGTGAGGTGGTATCTCAATGTTGTTTTGATGTGCTTTTCTTTTATGGCTAGAGGGGTTGAGCATTTCTTCATGTGTCTATTGGCCATCCTTCTTTCCTCTTCAGAGAAGTTTCTCTTTAAGTCTTTAGCCCACTTATTTATTGGGCAGTTGTTTCTTTGAGGATTTGTTGTTGGAGGATATAATTTTTTGAGTTCCAGGTATATTTTAGATATGAAACCCTTGTCTGTTGCATGGCTAGTGAAGATTTTCTCCCAGTCGGTGGGCTTTCTATTGATCTTGCTAGCTATATCCTTTGCCATGCAGAAGCTCTGCAATTTCATGCAATCCCACTTGTCCAACCTTTCTTTGATTTGTTGTGTTTCTGGGTTTCTATTAAGAAAATTTCAGCCTGTGCCAAGGAGACCTAGGGTTTCTCCTATTCCATCCTGTAATGTTTTCAGGGTGTCTGCTTTGACTCCGAGGTCTTTGATCCATTTGGAGTTGATTCTGGTGCAAGGTGATATATAATGATCTAGCTTTAGTTTTCTACAAGCGATTAACCAATTTTGCTAGCACCATTTACTGAAGAGGTTGACTTTCTTCCATTCTATTTTTGTAGCTCCCTTATCGAAGATTAGGTGGCTATATGTCTGTGGGTTCATTTCTGGGTTTTCAATTCTATTCCATTGGTCCTCAGGTCTGTTTATGTGCCAGTACCAAGCTGTATTGATTACTATGGCTTTGTTTGAAATTTTTATTGATAGTCCTCCAAAACTGTTCTTTCTGTTAAGGATCATTTTTTGCTATTTGGGGTCTTTTATTGTTCCATATGAATTTTTCGATTGCCTCTTCTATTTCCTTGAAGAATGAGGTTGGAATTGATAGGTATCACGTTGAATTTGTAGATAGCCTTGGGAAGTATTGCCATTTTCACAATGTTGATCCTTCCAATCCAGGAGCATGGGAGGTTTTTCCACTTTCTAAGTTCTGTTTTGATTTCCTCTTTCAGTTTTTAAAGTTTTCATCATAGTGGTCTTTCACTTCTTTGGTTAAGTTAATTCCTAAGTATTTTACTTTTTGTGGAGCTATTACGAATGGAGTTGCTTTCCTGATTTCAGCCGTACTTTTCTCATTGTTGGCATGCAGAAAAGCCATGGATCTTTGACGGTTAATTTTATACCCTGCTACTTTGCCAAAGATTCCAACCAGCTGGAGTAATTTGGGAGTGGAGTCTGTGGGATTCTTTAAGTAGAAGATTATGTCATCTGCAAAGAGGGAGAGTTTTACTTCATCTTTCCCTATTTGGATCCCTTTTATGTTTGCATCTTTTCTTATTGATATAGCTAGGCATTCTAATACTAAATTGAAGAAAGGTGGAGAGAGTGGACATCCTTGTCTCATTCCTGAGTTAAGAGGAAATGGCTTTAGTTTTTCACCATTAAGTAAAATGCTGGCTGTAGGTTTGTCATATACAGCCTCTATTGTATTGAAGAATGTTCCATGGATTCCTAATTTTTCCAGAGCCTTCATCATAAAGGGGCATTGAATCTTGTCAAGTGCTTTCTCTGCATCTATTGAGATAACCATGTGGTTCTTTTCCCTGCTCTTGTTAATGTGATGAATTATATTAATTGATTTGCTTATATTGAATCAGCTTTGAAATGAATCCTGTTTGATCGTGGTGTATAATTTTTGGATGAATTGTGAAGTCGGTTGGTCAAAATTTTGTTGAGAAGTTTTGCATCGATGTTCATCAAAGAAATGGGTCTATAGTTCTCTTTCTTTGATGAGTCCCTGCATGGTTTTGGGATCAGGGTTATGATAGCTTCATAGAAAGAGTTCGGTAGTGAGCTTTCTCTTTCAATTTCATTGAAGAATTGAAGGAGTATTGGTGTGAGTTTTGCTTTGAAGGCCTTGTAGAATTCTGCTATAAATTCATCTGGACCTTGGCTTTTCTTAGTTGGGAGAGCTCTTGTTGTTTCTATTTCAATGCTTGATATGGATCTGTTAAGTTGGTTTAACTCATCTTGGTTTAGTTTTGGTATGTCGATATTTGCTAGGAAATCACTTCTTCCAGGTTCTCAAACTTATTACCATAAAGATTTGAGAAGTATTCTCTTATAATGTTCTGGATCTTGGTTGTTTCTGTGGTGATGTTTCCATTCTCATCTCTGAGTTTGTTTATTTGGGTGTGTTTTCTTCTTTTTCTGATAAGATTTGCTAAGGTTCTGTCAATTTTGTTAATTTTTTAGAAGAACCAACTCTTTGTTTTGTTGATTCTTTCTATGGTGTTTTTGGATTCTATTTTGTTTAATTCTGATTTAATTTTAATTATTTCTTTCTGTCTACTGGATTGGGGTTTAGCTTGCTGCCCTTTTTCAAGAGGTTCAGATGTCTCATTAAATTGTTGGTGTCAGATTTCTTCAATTTGTTGATGTACGAACTCAGAGCTATAAACTTGCCTCTCAGTACTGCCTTTACTGTGTCCCAGAGGAACTGGTAATTTGTGTGTTCATTTTTGTTGAATATCATGAACATAGTATAGTTTCTTAATCCACTATGCTGGCTTTTGCACTCAGTCTTGTTAAAATAGACCAAACTGGGGATGTGCGAAACTTTTTATGACAATGTCTGTTATTTAACTAAGGCAGAGATTGACCAACTGTAGTCTAATATACTGCTGCACTGTATTTACAAATTAAAGTTTGGTGGACCACACAGCCCACAGCCATGCTCATTCATGTATATGTTGTTTATGGCTGTTTTTGTGCTGATTGGTAGAGTTGAGTGGTATAATGGGGCTATTTGATTCACACAGCTTGAACTCTGGGCTCTTCAGCTCAAAGCTCTACCACTTGAGCCATAGCACCACTTCGGATTTTCTGGTGGTTTATTGGAGATAAGAGTCTCACAGACTTTTCTGCCCGGGCTGGCTTTGAACTGTGATCCTCAGATCTCAGCCTCCTGAGTAGTTCGGATTATAGGTGTGAACCATCAGCGCCCAGCTCTGTCTCATCTTTTACAGAAAAGTTTGCTATCCCTGGTTGTAAAGAAGGAGAGACTTTAATTATTTTTGTGTGTGTTTGTGTGTGTGTGTGTGTGTGTGTGTGTGTGTGTGTGTGTGTGTGTGTATGCCAGTCCTGGGACTTGAATTCAGGGCCTGGATGCTGTCTGTCCTTGAGCATTTTTTGCTTGGGGTTAGTGCTCTACCATTTGAGTCATAACTTTACTTCTAGTTATTTGGTGGCTAATTGGAGATAAGACCCTCACAGACTTTCCTGCCCAGGCTGGCTTTGAACTCTGATGCTCAGATCTCAGCCACTTGAGTAGCTAGGATTAGAAGTATGAGCCACTGGCAGCCAGTTTCATTACTTTATTTGTTAATGTAGGAAACAAAACAAAAACAAGTGCAATAGGACCCATGTCTTTTTTCATTATATGGATTTTCTTTATGTTTTAGTTGAAAAACTTTTTGGCAGTATAGGGAATTAAGCTCAGGGTCTCATGCATGCTAGAGATGTTTCTACGGAAATGTTACCATTTTGTATTGTCCCCACCCGCAGGACTTCAACGAGGGCAGTGAACCTAAGCGAGAAGGAATGAAGGGACAAGAGACACGAAGAATGACAGCAAGTCAAGGGTTCTGATCAAGCTGCCAATTTTTATTTTTCACACAGGGGTATTTATATGCTTAGAATAAGGAAGCTTTTTCATTGGCCTTAGCAGCTGCAGGATGTTTGCTTAGGTCAGTGTGAAAAGGTGGTCCTTAGCAGCTACCTGGTGTTTGTTTGGGGCAGGAGGAAAGGACTGGATTCTATAAACAGCTTCGAGATGTTCCAGCGAGATAGTCAAGCTTAGGGCTCCCGACATTGTATATTTTTATTTATCATAGTATATACCAAGTCTATATTTTCATATGTGTCTCTTTGACATGCCCTTGAACTTCATAATGTAAGAGATTGGGCTTAGGCTTCATTTCAGTTAACCCAGAGGCTCAATGAATTTATAGAATAATGAGGGGAAAAAATAATTTGCTGGATACAGTGGTACACACGTGTAATTCCAGGAACTTGGGAAGCAGCTATCAGAAGGAACATGGTTCAAGACTAGCTCATGCAAAAAGTTAACAAGATGCCATCTTAGTGATAAATTAAATCCATCTATAATCCAAACTACATGAGTGTATGCAGGATCATGAACCAAGGTGAGTCCCAGCACAAATGCAAGACTCTATCCACAAATTAGCCAAAGAAAAGAGGCCTAGGGACATAAATCACATGCCTAGCAAGCTCCAGGTCCTAAGTTAAATTTCTAGTTCGGCTGGGAAGTGGTGCTGTGGCTCAAGTGGTAGAGCGCTAGCATGGAGCACAATAAACGCTCAGGGATAGTACTTGCGCCCTAAGTTGAAGCTCCACAACTAACCCCCCCTCCACCCCCCAAAAAACCCCAAAACAAAACGACAGCAGCAAAACAAACCCAAAACAAACAAACAAACAAAAACCCTCAAGCATATTGGCGGGCATTGGTGGCTCACGCCTGTTATGCTAGCTATTCAGGAGGCTGAGATCTGAGGATTGCAATTCAAAGCCAGTCCAGACAGGAAAGTCCGTGAGACTCTTATCTCCAATTACCCACCAGAAAACTGGAAGTGGCACTGTTGCTTAAGTGGTAGAGTGCTAGCCTTGAGCTGAAAAGCTCAGAGACAGCGCCCAGACCCAGAGTTCAAGACCCACAATGGGCAAAACAACAACAACAAATTTCTAGTTCAGCCAAAAAGAAAAATACTTATCTTTAGAATGTACACAACATTTCCATGACTAATTACCTTCGAGTTTATTCTAGTTTTTGTTTGAATAGCATCTACTTAGAGACACTGCTCTTTGCATGCAATATATTTTTTTTAAAAACAACCATTATACTCTGACCCTTTATTTTATTTTATTTATGTCTTAAATTATATTTTGTATTATTTAAGTTATACAAAGTGAGTTTATGGGATACGTATAGCTAGCCAAATGATTATTAGAGTAAAGTAATGTTATCTATCATCTCACAGATTTGCCCACAGTGTGTATTCACAAGCATATGTGTGTGAGAATGTGGGTAAAATATCACCTTATCCATTTACCCATTTATTGAACTTGGGTTGTTTCTAGATCTTGTTGTAATGAGTGTGGGAGTGAAGACATCTTTATGAGGTGGTGATTTCATCTGCTTTGGAAATATACCCAGAAAGAGAGATGGCTGGGTCAATAGTGGGTCTATTTTTCTTTGGGGGGGGGGGAGACTTGCAAACTTTTCCATAAAGGCTACGGCCATTTCATTCCAATGAGCAGGGTCTAAGGCTTCCTTTATTCCATACTCTTGCCAATATTTGTCATCTCTTGCCTAACACACCTCTCAGGAGGTGTCTCATGGTGGTGTTGGCTAATTAAAGAAGTTAAGAACTTTTCAGACACTTGTGAGCCATTTCTATGACTTCTTTGGAAAATTGTCTGTTTAGGTCTTTTGTTTTAAAGTTGGGTTGTTTGGGATTTTGTTATTGAGGGGAAAGTGTTCTTAGTAAGTTCTGGAAATAAACACCTTATTACATATATTGTTTGCAAGGACTTTTCTTTTATATAGGCAGGAGGTTTCTGTTTGACTTTGTTGATCATTTCCTTTGCTATGTAGAGGTTTTAGTTTGATATTTATTACTTTGGCTCATGTAGCCTGAGCTTTTACTGTGATACCAAACACCCAATGCCAAAACTAGTATTCAAAAACATTTCCTTTTTTGTTCTCTCCTGGGGATTTTGTAATTTCAGAATTTATGGTGAAGTCTTTAATCCACTCTGAGTTGATTTTTGTGTGAGGTCCAATTTCATTCTTTTGCATGTGGATTTTCTCACCTAGCATTTTTATAGCACTTATAACTACGTAAAACAGTTCACAGTTACTATTTTATAACCTCTCCTCCTCACTTCGCTGCAATTTCAGCTCCACACGGGAAGTACTTAGTCTGAACAGTTCACTGCCAAATTCCCCATGCCTGGAACTTAAGATTGTGCGAGCTATTCTTATCCTCATGCAATAGATGCCAAGGAAGTAAATTACTTATGTTCACAAATGGTAACTGTTGGATGAAAGAACATAATTGGTAATAATTGGAGAGCAGGAGAGATAGGAAATGTGAAAGAAGCAGAAGACAGAAGAAATAAATTGATGTTTTTGAGGACCAAATGTGTCAAGAGGGCCATTTGGCAAAAGTGATGGAAAATTGAAGCCACACATGTGCCAATGGGTGCCAATGGTCCTGTAATATATTTCATTATGTCACAGGTCTAAAAGCTACTGAGTACAAGATGCTCCTTTACTTTTTGTAACAATAAGAATCCAAAAGTATTTCCAGTTAAAGTATGAAGTAAGGGAGATGTATCTTCATTTTAGAGTTGCTAAAGTGGAGAGTATTTATGTGCTAGAATCAATAGAATGAAGTCAACCACATCCCCAGCTCAGCAGCAAGCACTGGCTTCTACTACTGCCATAAGAATTTGTAATTCTTTTAGCCGTATCTTTTTTGCCAAACAGGAAATGAAGACTCACATTACATCAGAAGTTTTCTCAAGATCATAGCACTAATCTGGGACTTTGAGTTTATGGCCACTGTAGCTGCATGGTGAGAATCCAGCAAGATGAACTTGCCATCCATATTTCAAACATTATTCACAAGTATTTTGTGCTCATCCTTGTTTAAAGAACATAGCACAATATTGTTCTCATGCTAAGAATGAACAGATGATTCCTTTCTGTCACATAAAACTCAATAACATTTTGAATCTTAGACTTTAAAAAATTCAAAACATTGAGATAAAATCCAAATACCATAAAATCTAATCCTTTCTTTAAGTTTGGGGTTTTTGAAACTAAGTTTCCCTATGTAACCTGGATTGGCCTGGAATGGCTGATCTTACTGCCTCAGCCTCCTAAGTGCTGGGATTATAGGTATGTGTCTCACCATGCTTGGTTCAAAATTCATTCTTTTGAAGGGTACAATCTAATGACTTAAAAATCATATTCATAAGTGTTTGTGATATCACCGTTATCTAACACTAGAACATTTATTTTGAGTCAGGGGCTGACCCTGAACTTGTAATTCTCCTATCTCTCAAGTGCTGGAATTATAGGTGCGTACCATCACATCTAACTCTGCTAGAGTTTTTTTGTTTTGTTTTGTTTTTTGTTTTGTTTTTTGTCAGTTGGGCCTGAACTCTGGGCCTGGGTGCTGTCCCTCAACTCTTCAGCTCAAGGCTAGCACTCTACCACTTGGGCCATAGCACCACTTCCGGCTTTTTCTGCTTCTGTGGTGCTGAAGAATCAAACCCAGGGCCTCATGGATTTAAGGCAAGCACTCTGAGCCACCTTCCCAGCCCCTAGTGTATTTTTTTAAATCATCTCTAAAAGAATACATTATATCCATTAGCAATAATTTTTCATTTGCTCCCATAAATGAGGAATTTCCAGTCCTAGGCAACCATAAATGTATTTTTGTTGTTTCTATGTATTTACAAATTCTGAACAATTCACACACATGAAATCAATTGATATCTGGTCTTTTGTGTCTGGCTGCTTCTTCTTCTTCCTCCTCTTCTACCTCCTCCTCTTTCTCCTTCTTTTCCTTCTCCTCCTTCTCCTTTCTCTTCTTAGCCCGTTTTTAAGTTTCATCTATATGATATGATATATAAGTACTTAATTTTACTTCTTCAGGCTGAATATTACTCTGTTGTAGAGATAGACCACATTTTATTTAGTCATTCATCTCTTGACAGATACTAGGATGCCATGATGATAATTTGTATACAAATTATCATAGGAGGCTATACAAATTAATTGGATACAAATTATCTGAGGAGGCTATACCTCCTCAGTTCTTGTGAGTAGATTCATAGGTTTGGGGTTGCTAGGTCATACAGTGACCTAATACATAACTTACCACTTAGGAGAAGTATCAGACTGTCTTATACCATGCCTGTACCCTTTTTCATGCTCAATAGCAATGCATGAGGGCTCCAATGTCTCCATATCCTCACCAACCTTTGTTACTATTTGTTTGTATTATAGCCAGTCTAGGGAATGTGGGACAATATTATTGTGGTTCTATAAATGTTTAGATATCAGTTTGTAAGTGCGAAATGTTCATAACTGATCCTTATGACCATGATCTCTAAAAATTTGGCAGATTGTTTTTTCAGCTGTAAATATACACATTCGCTTCTGTTAAATCCCCAGGGCTCAATCTGATGAATTTTAACAACACTTCTGTGAAGTAGGTTGATCTGAAAATCATCATCTCTAAGAGCCAGGAGACGGGAGAGGCTGCCAACTCAAAGTAAATCATCCTATTCACAGTTCAGTAATGCTTTATTACCAGGTCACTCTGCTCATAGATGAGGAATGAAAGAAATAAGAGGCAAAGAAGAGTCTCACTGAATTGCACACTCCATTAGAATATCTAAATCTAAGGCAGAACTTGCACCTACAATATGTCTTTTTATATGTCCCATTCACTTTTAAAGCCAGGAAGGTGACAGTAAAAAGTCTCTGTATCATGGAAAATGACACGTTTTATTTTTCATATGTTCCCCCAAAGAAGTAGCATTGCAAAGAAATAACATCTCTCTGAGAGCCAAAGAACTCCCATCATTTATGAGCTCTCTGTGGTGCTGGCAGGAAAGCAGATATTTCAGTTCTCAAAAATCAAGACACAATTTAACTTTTATCAGAGCCTTGTTATAAATCGTGTATGTACATGTGGATACAGAGCTGTTTTATATTAGATACCTCAGCCATAAGAAATTATGTGCTGCTCTTTGTCAACCTGAATGACTGAGATGTTTGTATAGTAAGTTCCTTCTAGATACGGCAATACACAGAAGCAAAAGGACAAGAAATATCCTTTCTTCCAAAGGCAAACCCCAAACCCTGTCCTTCAGAGATATAGTGTGTGAATGATCTGCTTCTTACTCTCAGGAGGAAAAAAAGAAAGGACACAAAATGAGATCTTTTAAGTTAAGTTATAATTCTTTTTTTGAATAAGATTTTATTGTGAAAATACTATACGGAGGGGTTACAATCTCATGAGCAAGGTAATGAGTACATTTCTTATCAAGCATTGTTGCCTCCTCCTTTGTTTCTCCCCTTCCATCCCTTCCCTCCCATCTCCACAACTACATATCCCCCTGCCAATTCTTTTGTTTTAATTTTTTGCTGGTACTAGGGCTTAAACTCAAGGTCTCCCCACTTGTCCCTTAGATTTTTCAATCAAAGTTGGCTCTCTGCCAATTAAGCCACAGCTTTACTTTTGGGTTTTTTTTTTTCTGGTTACTTGGTTATAAGAGTCTCATGGATTTTCTCATCTAGGATCCTCAGATCTCAGTCTTCTGAGTAGCTGGGGTTACAGGTGAGAGACACAGGTGCTTGGCAAGTTATAATTCTTAAATGTGTGTTTTATTTTATTAGGAAATATAACTAACTAATTTTTATCTTTTCCAAGTCTATCTGTTGTCATGCCTATAAGATGATTGAGTTTCTAGAACTACTCTATTACTAATGTACTTTTTCCATGCACGCTGTCTGCATTAATGTCATTGAACATATCTTGGGCATCTATTATCTGTAAAGTACCAGAATTTTCTGCTGCTTTTGGTCTAGCTATTGCCAGCAATGAGAACTTCCTTACTATTTGGAACAATCTTCCCCAGGCAATTGAATCATTCAATATCTCAAATATGTCAAATATTTATTTAAAAATTGATTTACAGGATGGGCATTGGTGACTATTGCCTGTAATCCTAACTACTGAAGAGACTGAGATCTGAGGGTGGAGGTTCAAAGCCAGCCTGGATTGACAAATCTGGGAGACTGTTATCTCTAATTAATAAGCAAAAAGAAAAAGTGAATTTGTGGCTCAAGTGAAAGAACACTAGCTTTAAATGAAAAAGTTAAAGGACAGTGACCAGGCTGAATTCAAACCCCAGCACACACACACACACACACACACACACACACACACACACACACACACACTGACTTTTATAGTTGAGAAATGCCTTATTTAAAATGGAAAACTTCTTTCCCACAGCACCAGCTCAGAGCATCTCTTTCTCTGTCTTACTTATCTTCAGAATACTTATCATCTTCTAGTGTCTTACCTATTTATTTTGCGTTTTTGTTTTGTTTGTTTCCCCCACAATGATGTCTCTGAGGATGGGCATCTGGGTCTGTTTTCCCTCTCCTCCCTCGTTATGTTATCTCCAGAGCTTGACCAGCCCTCACCACATGATAGGCCTCCCATTGTAAGTATTTGCTGAACAAATGAATGGAGGAAAATGACTACTTGAATTGGTCCTCCTCACTGTTTACTTCTTTGGTGATGGATTTTTTTAAGTGTACATTTATTAGCCTCTTTACAAAAAAAAAAAAAAAACCTTTGGGGATATTTTCCATTCTTTGTTTTTCTTCCTTTATGACCACTTCTTGTCATTCTGCATGATTTTCTTGCTGTCTAGGCTGCTCTTGGACCTTCATTGTGTAGGAGTTCTGAGGTCCATCTCTATGTTGGTCACCCTGAGATGGAACACATCCCAGACAGAAATGACCAACTCCTCCCACACTGCTCCAGATTGACATACTTCGCCCCGGTTCATTTCATCACTAACTCCTAAACTAGCCATGCCACAGTCCTCAGCATATATCCCTGACAGTCTGATGGATTCTGCTCCTCTACTCCAGGCTCCTGTTTCACATGTCCACTCTACCCGGGCCCTGCCCACCTTGTCCCGGGGCCCTGCACCTTTCTCTATAGTGGAATCATAAGATGTCCAGTAAGCTGCAGCTACCACCCACACCTGCACCTACATTCAGAAGAAGGAGGCTTAGATTGTTTTGGGGTGTAGAATTGGGGTGCAAGCTTCCTTGCTACAGGATTGATCCTTTAATCAGATAAAAGCTAAGCCTGACCAGTAATCAGTTATCTCTCTGAGGTGGCTGAGAGGACAAACAGCTGGCCTGACTTGGCATTTTGCTCTTGGTATGGACAGTGGCTGCCCTGATTTCACAAGTAGGCCCAGTAAATACCGCCTAGAATTCTAACATCGCATAGGTTCCTCTTGAACCTTAGAGAAGTGACACCAGGCAGATGATACAAACTTCAGAGTCTTCTCGAAGCCCAGATGAAAACAAAGTCATTCTGTAAATCACCAAAGCCAAATTTATCCTCTCCTAGCTAATGGAGTGATGGCTGCTTCTCACCAGCAACAGTGTAAGACTCATTCTAATTATGACCTGATCTACCCCATCATAGAATTCACCCTACTTCCTGACAGCAAGCACTCAGATACCACAAATGGTCCCTTTTGACACTCAGTGACTGAGATGACCCACAAGTCTCCAGAACGTGCCTTCTACTCTCACAAAAGACAATAAACCCAAGTATCCCTACAGTCTTTGTTTAGGGGTCCAGGACTCTAGCATGAGAATTCTGCTTCATATTTGGCTGAATCAAGCAAGCAGTTTCTTGTGGCAGTGTTGTTGCTTGGCAGCAAAAGTGAGATGGGTGTCTCAGATTCAGACTGTAATTAAGATACTAAAGGATAGCTCAAGTTTGCAATGTTGAGCGTCCTGTTCCAGAATCAATGTATGATTAAAGAAAAGATAACCCTTGCCATCTGAGTAAACCCTCCAGGTTTCAGCTAAGCTGTAGCTATAGAGCCCAGAGCAATATTGCTATATATATAACATTACTTACGGGTCGTGCCAAATTATCAACTCAAAAATAAGTCTGGTAGTGGGAGATTGTTGCACCTAGCTTTCAGCTTCATCATCATACTGCAGCCGAATGATTTCATGCTGTAGGTTATCAGGTACATCAGTTGGTTTTACACTGAATGGTATAGCAAGGATGTTCAATTCCATTTTATTATTGTTCACAACCTTAAATCTGTCATTAAGTGACTCAATTAGTTTTCATATTCATGTGTCACGCAAGGCCTTGGTCTTTCCAGAACAGGGAAGTGAACCTTATTTATTATTTAATACAAGCATCTTTAAAGGTAGGTAATCTATCAACATCTTTATTAATAGCTGAGAAAACTGAGGCACAAAGAGATGGAGCAATCTGTCCAAAGTCAGACTTCTGACAAGTGGTAGAGTATACTCAAAGTTGGGCTTTCTGCTCTGAGCTACCCATGTTTTGTATAGATCTTCCTTGCATGCACAGAGCTACTGATCTGATGTATTGTATCTTTGGATGCTATGAAATAGAACCTTTTGTAGCATGGAAATTTCTATATTTATGCTTTTAAGTCTGGGAACACTATTGCCCCATTTCTGGAAAAGAACAACAACCATGTTTCTGTTAGCAAGAATGAATAATTCTGTGAGAATCAAACATTGCTGCCTGTCCCAGCTCCATCTTTCAAGGTGTTCACCTGTAAAATGAGAGAGAACTGAATGAAATTACGCCTGTTCATGTCTGAGCATAATGCCTGGCACAGAATAAAGTGCTTAATGCATTTTAAAAGGATGTAATATTTAAAAAATGAAGAATGTTTCCTGACTTCATTTCATGCCTCTGGAAGCATTAAACATCTTTAAAATGAGAGCCAGGCACCAGTGGTTCACAGCTGCAATCCTAAATCCTCAGGAGGCTGAGAGCTATAGGATCTTGGTTCAAAGCTAGCCCTGGTAGAAAAATTCACAGGACTTCATCTCCACTTAACCAGCAAAATGACTGGATAATTGGCTAGTGGGTAAAGTAAAAAAGCTGGTAGAAAGAGTGAGGCCCCAAGTTATAGCCCCCATCACTAGCACAACACCAATGATTTTGAAAAGTGAATGAAGTGGGTGTAGAGGTCTAAAAACAGCCAGGAGTTGTGAGTTTGGGATCACACTACAGACATTTTATATGGCTATTAAAGCACTTGACTTAAGGAGCAGCCACCCTTGTGTTCATTCTCTTATTACTCTCCTCCTTTAAGGAAGAAGAGCCAAAAGTCTCCGCTGGGCCCATTCTCACCTGTGGGTAGGTTCAGTTGACCCCTGTAGAGATCAGGACATGATTGCTCTGCTTTCTATCTATCTTCTAGAGAAGAAAGGCAACCCTTAGAATTTCTAGCCTAAGACCCATTATTCAATAAAGGTTTTTCCAGAGTTCTGCATTTGTTGGATAGTAACATAAAAAATTACATGTTTATTTACTATGAAATATTATTTTGTCTAAATGTGAAGTTTTCTTTGGTTTCTTGTGGCCTTATCTGGATATTTAAGCCTCACAATATAGGCATCAGCATCACATAAAGAGTTTCTTAGGAGATGGATCTTCATAGCATGGAAACCATTGGAAGATGATTGTAGTTTTGTAGGATGGAATTAAAATTGTGTAGAGCCAGAAACATTGCGTGGTGATGTCTATGAGATACCAGTCACAGATACACACAGGCAAACCTTAGATTTGCCTTCTCTGGGAAAATTGCAGCTATCTGGCAATTTCTGAAAGGAAGGATTACTTGAGCAGAGAAAACTGTTGCTATCTTTAGAGAAATACCTTAGGATAGGAATTGTGCAGCCTGGCTTAATATCAAGTTCTCTAAAGATCTTTAAAATAAATAAGTAACAAAGACACTGTAGTAGACAGAACTGTGGCTCCCCAAAGTCCTAAACCCTGAAGATCTTTGCAGATATGATTAAAGATTTGAGATGGGGAGGTTATCCTGTGTAATTCTGGATTGCATGCATTCATGAGATACCCTTGAGTGAGGAAGGAATGTCGGATCCAGAGTGAAAGTTGAGAAGACAGAGGCTGAGGTCTCCTGGTGTGGGATGAAGGCCAAGGAATGTGGGCAACAGCAAACCATGGAAAGGCATTCTCCCCAGAATCTCTAAAAGGAAATCTTGCTAGAGCTTATTGTGTCTATTTCCCATTTATATGAGATTTTGGTAACATATAGATAAAATGTTTTGTATAGTGAAACAAGTGACACATTTGTATCTCACATAGTGACTTTTCTGTGACAAAGGGGGCTGAAATCTTTTTATTTTGTCAACTGTCTGACCCCCAGAATTGTAAGAGAATATGTTTGTGTCATTTTTAAGCTGCTAAATGGATTTTTTTATAGCAACGAAAGGAAACAAGTACATTTTTATTAGATTTTTACATTTTCTTTTTTGGTTTTTTTGTATATATTTTTATTGTAAAAATAATGTTCAGAGGGGTTACAGTTACATGAGCAAGGTAATGAGTACATTTCATATCAAGCGTTGTTACCTCCTCCTTACATTTTATTTTTATTTTTTTATATTTTATTTTGCATTTTATTAGATTTCATTTCACAAATCAAAAAGGTAACAGGTTTAACTCAACAAAATAAAACAAAGATTTGTGTGTGTATGTGTGTGAGTGTCCCACCTTTCCCCTATGTCTATGTGTTTATATGCATGTGTAGTATGTTTGTGTTTGTGTGTGACCCTTAGCTTCTTCCTATGTGTGTATGTGAGTGTATATGTGTGCCATTCCATCTTCTTCATATGTGTATATATGTGTGTGTTACCTGTCTCCACGAATGATGCTACATGTGTGTTATCCCACCATCTCCATGTATAGATATGTTTATATTGCCCTATCTTCTCCATTATGTGTATATGTACATGTGTTTATGTGTGTTCATGTTAAACCCATTCCCAAGCAGAACTGATGTTACTTACTTGGTCTTAGCCTTTCTGTACTCTTTCTTGTTCATGAACATGCATACAAATAAAGATATTCAGAAAGTTTTATACGACTTTTCATATCTCTGTTTATACAGTGAATGAATAGTTATACATGTCCTTTATCATGTAGCAATGTCAAATATTTTAGACCAGATTGTAATAAGCAAGTTACTTCCATCAATAATCACTTAATAGTCTATATTTAAATTTTTGGCAGCCATTTTGCTGTTTATGTAATTCGGGTTGTTTCCAGTTTTTCATTATTGAAAATAGTGCTGTCAATACCTTAGAGTCTTTAAGTGGATCACTAGTGGTTGATTTCTACAACATTTGTTTTACAAAGGGGGATTGCTGGATCCAGAAGAGTGTTTGGTTTAAATAGCCAACACCATATTTCTTTCTAAAGAAATAAGAATTCACAGTAAGAATTCACATTCCCCTTGGGGCTGCCTGAATGTGTGCACTTCCCAGGGTCCTGGCTATCTTTGGCTGCCTTCGCTTTTTAAGATTTTTTGCTCAGTTTGTTGGATATGGACTGTTCTTTTTGTTTTTGTTTTTGTTTTAGTTTAACTGCTCTTGGTACTGAAGACATCGTCATTGCTTATTATTTCAGTTGGCCATTTTGAAGTCCTCTTTTGCTCATTTCTTGTGCATTTTTTTCTGTTGTGCCATTTCTTTATTATTAATTTTAAATGTTAACAAATACATTACTATTGGAGATCTCCCCACTAATCTGGCTCAGTAAGTCTGGTTAGAGCCTCAGGTGTGGAGGTTCAGACTCTGCAGTGATTTGGATGTCTCCTTCTTATTAGTGGGAAGATGGGAAGACATTGGGGCATTTAGGGCCTAGGTCTGTACCTGAGGTGAAGCAGATCTGAAATTAGCTGCTTATGTGGACAATGTCACCCAGATAATATGCCTGAGTCCTAAGAATGCAATGCTACCATCCTCTCTCCAACTCCTATTCTCTTTCCTGCTCATATTCTATGACCTCTGGGAAATCTCCAGATTATTCATTGAACAGTTTATGGCATCATACATTTCTGTACATATATATCTGAGTATGCCTCTGTGTACACATAAAACAAGATCTGTGGGTGCCTGTCTTTTGTAAACTGCATCTTTGGAAATAAGAAACCAAAACAAAAAAAGCATTTAAAGACAGCCCCAGATTGTTGTCATTGTAGCTATTTTCAGTTATTGTTGTGATGATCAGCCATTCTGGTTTGCCTGAGACTGTCCCAGTTTTCACATGAAAAAATACCAAACACCTGGAAAGTCCTCAGTCCTGGGAAAGTTGAGACAGTTGTTTTCCTACCTGTATTGCTTATGCCTTTCTCTGTCCCTCTCTGGTAGCTGATGACACCTGGGTTTTTCTATAGAGACTCAATGCTCACAGTTTGGGTTTGTCATTTAACTTCTTTTTAGTTTATAGAGTTCATTTTTGGTGTGTAGGTATTTTAATTAGATAAGATACTTTACTAACCTCTTCTCTCATTAACAAATAGCCTAAGGTCATTTCTCTATCTGCATCATTTAGAAATGTGATTTACAGCAATTCCCATCCTAGAGTCAATTTTGCTTTCTATACCAATTCTGGGCATGGTCAGGTGACTCTTCTGGCCAACTGGACAGTAGCAAATATAACTACAGAAGCAGCTTTCAGGGATCTCTCTACTACTGTGTGAACTGGGGATAGCCAACCCAACCCCAGGCTGGAAGAAATAAGTGCCCAGCCAGCCTGAAGAATCATGACAAGTAATAACTGTGGCACTTACCACTACATAGTGGGATAAATTTATTATTAAGCAAAAAAATTGCTGACTCATTCACTGAAGGCTTTAACACCCACCTATGTGCCAAAGCAACTGGACTTTTCTGTTGGAGACTGAACTTCTGAAAAATACAAGGAATGATATACAAATATAATTCCATTGAGCTGATATACCTGTGGTTCAGTTTAAGGAGTCATGTTCAAAGATTCGGGGGGGGGGAACAGAAAAGTCTATGGATAATGACAAAATTAAAAGCACCTAAAAATTCTCTTGATAAGAAGGTGCCAAAGAGGAATTACATTCATGTGTACATTAGAACCACTTAAAATCCTCTGTTTTTTTTTTTTTTCTCTTTCTTAATGTTCCCTACATATGCCAGTTGCTCCCAATCTTTCTCTTGTATGGACTAAGATTTCCTCTTCTTTCCCTACATTATGTTGATACACCTGTTGGAAGTTTTTTCTTTCCCCCTTCTTTTTAGAATAACTCCTTGCCTTTTACAGTATAACTTAGTAGGCAGGCAAGCACACACCCATGTTCCTCACTTTGCCCATTGCTTTACAATGACATATCATTTGGTTTCAGGAGCAGACTTGGAAAGATGGAATAATACTTCTAGAAATGAGGGGGATTGGATGAAGATGCAGGTCTGGCAGAGGCCATGGAAAGTGTGTGAAGACCACAGTAACTATTTTTTATGAGATGAGGGGGGTAGTCCTGTGGATGGGACCCGCGGCCTCACATGCTGGGCAAGTTCTCTACCACTGCACCCCAGCCCCCGTCCTAATGTTACTTTACTGTGTCGCACAGGATGCTGTGGTAAATAAAAATATCAGTAAACTTATAACACAGTACAAAGAAAGTGGCTCAAAAGGCTGTGGGAAATTCATTTTTAAAACTTTCAATTTTCATGTGATCTCAGGTGAGCATGGGAATTATTGGTTGGGATTGGGAGAAAGGCTATAAAAACAGTGTTGATATTGTTGGATAAATATGGTTACATTTAAAATATTTTTTTTTGCTAACAATTTAAGGAAAGGTTGAGTGATGGTGGCCCATACCTAAAGCATAGCACAAAGGAGGCTAAAGCAGGAGGATCAAGAATTTTAGGCCACTATGGATCACATAGTGTGACTCTGTCTGACAACAACAAAAGCAAATTGAGAAAAAGTACTAGAGCCATTAAAATGTGAATAAAGCAAAATAAGTCAGACAGTCCAGCAGAAGGCAGAATATACTTCAACGGGAATAACTTAAAATTTATAAATTGGCGAGCTGGGAATGTGGCTTAGTGGTAGAGTGCTTGCCTAGCATGCATGATGAAGTCCTGGGTTCAGTTTCTCATTACCAGAAAAAGGTGGAAATGGTGCTGTGGCTCAAGTGGTAGAATGCTAGCCTTGAGCAAAAGTAGTACAGGGACAGTGCCCAGGCCCTGAGTGCAAGCCCCAGGACTGGCAAAAAGAATTTTTTTTAAATTTATAAATTTGTTTGGAATAAACTGACATCTTCATACTGGCAAGGCTTTTATTGGAGCAAATCTTTTAAAATTTCTGAAAACAGATACAGAGATTCCCTCTTGCAATTGCTACACATTTCTTCCTTCTGGATATGTATGCATTGCTAAAATTATGAACATCTTAGTATTAGCTTTTTATCTTTGAAAATTATTTTCATTTAAAATCATATTTGTTACTGTAGTATTTTTTTAAATGATTATGAGACTTTTACAGGCTTTCTATGTATATAGCAGTATTGGCCAAAAGTAATGGGAATTTTAGCTGAGTGCTGGTGCCTCATACCTGTCATTTTAGCTACTCAAGAGGCTAAGATCTAAGGATCATGGTTTGAAGCCAGCCTGGGTTTATCTCCATTTAGCCAGGAAAAAAAAGATGGAAGTGGAGCTGGAGTTCAAGTGGTAGAGTGCTAGCTTTGATTGGGAAAAGCTCAGGGACAGCACCCAGGCCCTGGGTTCAAGCCCAGGACAAGAAAAAAAAAAAGATAGAAAGAAAGAAAAAGAAAGGGGAATATGGCAGGACTGGGACTGTGGTTCACATGGTTGAACACTCATCTAGGAAATGAAAGACTTTTGGTTATTTTCTCCAGTATTATGAAAAGAAAAAGAAGTGACAATTCCTCTCATCCTTGAATATTTATAACTTTTCTTTCTATTTCATATCTGATAATGTGGCCTGAATAGTGAATATTCAAAAAAATAAGTAGTATTTGTTAGGGGACATCTTCTTTTTTTTTTTTTCTTTTTGAGTTTTAATGTTCTTAATACAACATTGCCTCTTGAGCTAAAGTCATGTGTTACTAATTCAAATTAATGAATTATCAGTTTGAGGTACAATTTTTAAGGAAGTTAAAAAGATTAATCAGAACTGAAAATTAAAGTTGAAATTATTCTTTACAGCAATTAAAATAGGTTTGAAGTTTATTTTCACATGACTTGAACATGTTCATTTGAAGCTTATTTTCACATGACTTGAATAGTTTCCATTAGATTTAAACTCTTAGTAAATAGTGCGCAGTTTAATTTCTCCACAAGTAGAAAATTTATAATAAACAGCAGTGTGCAAGTATGACAGGAAGTTTGCCTTCCTGCTCTTTTTCTCTTCATTTAAGCTTAAGTAATAACTCAAAATCATGCTTTCTAATATTATGCTTTTTCAATTATTTTTGAGTTTCTGTCACAAGTATTTTTCAAATGTAGGTTATATAATACATCAAATTTGATTAATTCAAAAAGCTCTGACAGATATTTTAGTGAGTTGATTTGTACCTCTTAATGCTGAGATTTATATAGTTAGTTGACAGCCTGGCTAAGGCAATAAAATACTGAGAAATAAAAATACAAGCTTGTTCTTAGTTAACATATGCTTTCTGTATCAGCCCTACAGAACTCCACATTGGCAAATTTTGTTCATATGCTGTGTTATTGGAAGTAACAACTTATCATACGAATTTCTGTGCATTGTAAAGAAATAACCTAAAGACCTAGTTTTTTGGGGAGAGGTATATGCCAATTGGCTAAATGTTTTTTGTACAGTTATGTAAAAATAGCAAAGCTAAGGGGAAAAAAGTCCTCGAAAAATGCACCAAAATGTTTTTGATCCTCCCTGGACACTCAGCTCAGATATTCCATGGTCCAGGAAGTATCCTCAACACATGTGAAGGTAATCAAATGCCTATGTGGTTTTAGAAACCTCTTCCTTCAGCACACTGTGTAGTGGTCCCTCCCTGTCCTGTCATCTCTTTGAGTACAGAGGCTGCTTTTGCTTATCTATCATCATTGCCTCTCTACTGCTTTCTAATTGTACAATGACTGACACATGCAGAGGTGTAGGGAGGCTGCTAAGAGAGGCAGATTATTAACAGTTCAGAATTGGTGTTCTTCTGCGTTCCCAACTTAGTGTAGCATACACATTTCATAATATTTAAAGTGAAAGAGGAATGTACAAAAGATGAGTCAGAATAACAGAAAATCTTGCAAAGGCGTTCTATATTTTCCTTTCTGAAATGTAAATATTATCATTGGGACACCCAGCAGTTGGTCAGGTATTTCATTGAAGGCTTTCAGCTTTCTGTTCTTGTGAGATGTTGTAGGGTAGAATAAGGCCATGGTACTTACAAAAAAATTCAAAGATAATGTTAGGTTTTTAAAAAGAGGTAATTGAGTAAGAACCACACCACGCACGTGGTATTCAGGTAAGGGGTAGGTTTATTCATCGTCCTGGCTGGCACGAGGCCATCTTAGCCCTCCATGCAGCTGGGAAAGGCCTGGGAAAGACCTGGGAAAGAGCTGGGTAAAGAAAGAGCTGGGAAAGAGCGCGTCTGGGCGAGGCCTTATCTAGGATATGGATAGAGAAAGGTGTGGCCACATCAAATTCAGATGTGACCTCTTCCAGGTGTGCCAGTTGCCTAGGTAACACAGGTACTGGGTGGAGACTTTACTGCTCACCATCCGGGAGTGGACCTTACATTCCAGCCTTTTAATAATCATGAAATAGGGCGTGGATTCTCTTTGGCTACTTCCTGCTGACAAGGGCTGTTGACATTAGGGGTAAATGGCTGGAATTTGGTCCCCTCCCAGAGAAGGCAGCGAGCAGCAGCTGTCCCTTGGTGGTGTGAGTCCTTAGATGAAGTCTGGAGAAGTCTCATGAGGCATTGAGGGGCTGGAAAAAAAATACTAGAGAGCAAATAAATGGCAAGAGGAAGGACTTGAGGCTGAAAAATGTTGGTAGAAATGTCCCTAGCTACTTCTGACATCTGGTGACTAGGTAGAGGAGAAGTCAGGTAACAAAGGCAAGAATGTAAATTCTTGTCAGGTATGGACACTAGATGGGCAGGCTTCTTATTTCTATTGACCTCCCGGCTCTGGTTAATTTTGAAGGAGCAGGCACAAAGTTGCTGATATGACATCATCTCCTCTTACTCCTCTCCATAGTCCCTTTTCCCCAGACTGGCTGAGTCTAGGTGCTCGTTGCTGGGATGGCTTGTCCCAGTTGGTATTCATGGAGGTTTGAACTCAAGGCCTGGGCACTGTCCCTGAGCACTTGTGCTCAAGGCTAGTGCTCTACCACTTTGAGTTACAGTACCACTTCCAGTGTTTGCTGGTTAGAGATAAGAGTCTTGAGCCATGCTTCCAGCCTGGCTCTTTGCAGGTTAGCTGGGAGATGGAGTCTTAGGGATTTTTCAGCCTAGACTGGCTTTGAACTGCAATCTTTGTCACAAAAAAGCCCTTTATTATTTCCAATTAAAGCAACAAGGAGATCAAGTAGAATAAGTAGAGCTTATCTGGTCCTTATCAAGAATTGCCAACAGATATTCTGAAATGACAAAACTCATTAGATGTGATGAGAATTTTAGCACAGATATGTCCAGTATTTTAGAACCACGTAGTCAGTACTAGAATACACAACACAAAAAAGGCAAATCTCAAAACCTAAAATTTTTGACAATGGGTAGACATCTTTGCTAACAAAGCATATCAGATGGTTGGGCCTCAGTTACCAGGGCCTGTGAAAAGAGCAACTTGTTAGCAAGGCACCTTAGAATAGATGGAGTGGTAAGCTTGGAAGGTTATGGGTCAGATGGGGCCAAACCCTTAACCCACTATGCGGCCTAGATGGCAAACTCAAGATGGCGAATTTCTAAAAAAAATGCAAAGAAACCCTGAACAAATAGATGAAGCCTACATTGGCTAGCCTTTGAGAGGGAACCTAGAGGGGGGTCCCAGGGACCCAGCCTGTGTCACACTCTTCAGTGCACAAGCCAAAATGTAGAAAAGAGAAAGGGAGGGATAGGGAAAGTTGGACATGACTGACAGAGAGAGCAAAGAGAACCTGAAAGTAAACAGACTTCTGACCATTTACCATTGCAGTGGCAAAAACTGTCTACATCTGAGAATGGCATAAAATTAGGCACTCTGGCTTTCCAGGGAGCGCAGGAGGCAACTAAAGGCCATAGGAGCTCTCTGGCGTGGCGCCACATCTGGACAGAGACTGAGCAACAGAGAACCGTAGAGAGTAGTTTCACTCACCAGAGTAGAGAAGTGGTGTGGACGTGGATGTGAAGGCAGCAATGGTATTGATGCGCTGTGTCCACAGCAGACAGACGGGTTTGCAAAAGGCCGTCAGAACTGTGGGTATTCCTCAGAGCAAAAAGGGAAGAACAAACAAAGAAAAAAAAAAAAGAAAAGAAAATGGAGAGGAATCCCACCTATCCTGACTTTAAGCCCATCCAAGTCACAGCACCATTTATGTTAGGTTTTTAAAAGAGGTAGCCGAGTAAGAACCACACCACACATGTGGTATTCAGGTAAGGGGTAGGTTTATTCATTGTCCTGGCTGGCACCAGGCCATCTTAGCCCTCCACACAGCTGAGAAAGGCCTGGGAAAGGCCTGGGAAAGAGCTGGGAAAAGGAAGAGCTGGGAAAGAGAGCATCTGGGCCTGGGCGAGGCCTTATCTAGGGTATGGGCGGAGAAAGGTGTGGCCACATCAAATTCAGATGTGACTTCAGCCGATGCAGATGTGACTCTTCCAGGTGTCCCAGTTGCCTAGTTAATGCAGTACTGGGTGGAGACTTTGCTGCGAGGAGGGTGGAGTCTGCCCGCCATCCAGGAGTGAACCTTACAGGTAACACCTATGCTTTGTTTCCTTATGCCCCTTAATAACTTCTGAGAAGTCTTAAGATACATGTCCAGGATGTAAAGGCAGGGTTTTTAAAAAAATTGTTTGTTTTTATTTTGGGAGAGATGGGCTTTGAAAGAAACAGTGATTTGAGAGCTAATAAATTTTGGGCTTGCTCATTTCAAATTTTTCTAATGATTTGGACTGTGGAGCGTGAGCTTACAGACTGAGGGAGTAATTAGCTGTTAGATGTTCAAGCAATTTTTTGTTTTTTTGTGGGTTTTTTTTGAGGAGGGAGAAGGGACTTTATACTCAGTTCTCCTTTTTCATTTTGAGTATTTTCTGGATTTGGGTAATTTGCTTGCTTTTGGTGTAACAAGGACAATAACAATCACACTTCTACACTGAAGTATTACTGGGACCGGGTTTCCCTTTTCTCCCATTTTGCAGCTGTGTTGCCACCAGCATCAGTGTGAGAACCACATGAAGGAACTAGAGATGTACCTGAGCAGTTAATCTTTGTAATGTG
Source organism: Dipodomys spectabilis (assembly GCF_019054845.1). Lineage (NCBI taxonomy): Eukaryota > Metazoa > Chordata > Mammalia > Rodentia > Heteromyidae > Dipodomys > Dipodomys spectabilis. Next base: position 8,970,628 of record NW_024870855.1, on the reverse strand, counting down.
AAGCCACTGAGACATAGGGGATTGTTACAGAATAACAGCTTAGCTTCTTCTGATTGCTATTCTGGGGGTAACATTTGCTTTAGTGTGCCTTAAACAGAGGCAGTAACTGACTCCTAAAACTTGTAAACTATGTGCAGATTAGATAACCATCTGTCTAGGGACAGTGGAAAATTTAAATGCTGGATGCTTAGAGCAGGAAGTATTACCACTTTGCAACCAAAATACTGACTTGGAAAACTACAGTTGTTATCTATGGCTCTTATTTTGCTTTCACTATTTCACTTATTAGGTGAGCAATGGGATGCAGCCCTTGACTGACATTTGGGGCCTTTTGAACGTTATCTACTTAAGTCATCTACTTAAGTCGTGGATAACGATCCTGACTGAAATAGAATGGGGTCACTCATGTTTACTTCAGGATGTTTTTCAGTCCTAAACACCAGTAGTTGAATTGATACTTATCACTTTTGAAGTGCAGGCAGTAAAAAACAGGAGTTATAAATGTCAGTTTTGATGTGTGTTTTAGTGCCTTCCACCATCCCCAGTGGAGGAAACAAGCAGGCCATTAATCCGGAAGTTCTTTGCATTCCCCAGGGCCCTTACCGGGATTTGCATTGGTCGCTTTCCAAACAACTAGTTAGGATCACTAAAAAATCACCAGCCTGCGAGTCAAAAGACCTGGATCTAAATATCATTGCTGTCACTCAGGGAGTTTTACTAACAGAGGAGAAACTTTTGAGAGCTTGCACACATCTCTTCCTCTATTTCTCAAATGCCTTATCTATTGAAAACCAAGTGAGAAGAGTTCTTGCAAAAAATGACAGGAGATAATGCATGCAAGAACTCAAGAGCTCAAGAACAAGCTTCTCCCCTGCGTTCATCAGATACCTACCTGGCTGGTAGATTCATCCAGAGAGCTCTCACTGCTAAATTCTGACAGAAAATCAAAACAGAAGGAAAAAAATCTGCACAGCTGAATGTCAAATTGAGGTCAGTTTGGTGTTTGTTTTAGAGTTCCTCTCAAGAATAAATGAACACTGGCCAGCCCTTAATTGTGTTACCCATGATACTCCTGGTTGTGCTTCAGTGTGTGTTCCCTGGTGCTTCCTAGTGTCTGATGTGATTTGGATCCATTCTCACCAGTGCCTTTGATGCTTGAGGAAAGGGACTCAGTGGTTTTCCTGGCTTGGGCATCTGCAAATAATGAGGTTCCTTGGAGAAGCATACATGTTGAGCAGCATGACATTAATGTTGTAGGTAAAAACCTTTAGATCTACCTGACAATTCTGATTAGGAAGTCTCTTCTCAAATTCTGATATTGCCAGAATTGGGCCAGTGCCTAGTGGAGAGGCTTAAGTTTGGAGCAGCAATCATTGTGAGGACTGGATTTGGAAAGAGTATCTTGGTAGGGGCTCAATTAAATAGTCATGGATCACTAGTGATCGAGTTTATTGAGTACGTATTTCACATTTCCACTATTTAGTATTTATAGACACTAAGAGATTATTGGAGGAAAAGAGGAATGGCTGACTGCAAAGTGATTACAGTTTTCTTTGCCCTCCCTCAAACACTCTTTTTTTTTTTTTTAAGATACTGTACAGAGAAGGTTACAGTCACATGAGTAAGGTAATGAGTCAATTTCCTATTGAGCACTTACCCCCTCCTTTGTTTTTCCCCTACCATCCCTTCCCTGTCATCCAACTGCTCCCTCCCCACCCTCAGGTTGTGAAGTTCATTTTCAACGTAGTGTCTTGTACATCTCCTTGTTACAATGGGTCAACTTGTATTCTTGTTTCATCATGTGGTTATTCCCCTTCCTCTCCCCAAATTAGAATAAGGCATATACAATAAAGGGCACTTTAAGTACAAGATCATGTCATCTGCAAAGAGGGAGAGTTTTACTTCCCCTTTCCCTATTTGGATCCCCTTTATGTCTGCATCTTGTCTTATTGCTGTAGCTAGGCATTCTACTACTAAACTGAAGAGAAGTGGAGAGAGTGGACATCCTTATCTCATTCCTGAGTTAAGAGGAAATGGCTTTAGTTTTTCACCATTAAGTATAATTCTGGCTGTAGGTTTGTCATATATAGCCGTTATTGTATTGAGGAATGTTCCATGGATTCCTAATTTTTCCAGAGCCTTCATCATAAAGCGGTGTTAGATCTTGTCGAATGCTTTTTCTGCGTCTATTGAGATAACCATGTGGTTCTTATTCTTGCTCCTGTTGATGTGATGAATTATATTAATTGACTTGCGTATATTGAATCAGCTTTGCATCCCTGAAATGAATCTTGTTTGATCGTGGTGTATGATTTTTTGGATGAATTGTTGAAGTTGATTGGTCAAAATTTTGGGGAGAAGTTTTGCATCAATGTTCATCAAAGAAATGGGTAAATGAACCCACAGACTTATAGCCATCTAATCTTCGATTAGGGAGCTACAAAAATAGAATGGAAGAAAGACAGCCTCTTCAGTAAACGGTGCTAGCAAAATTGGTTAATCACTTGTAGAAAACTAAAGCTAGATCCTTATATATCACCCTGCACCAGAATCAACTCCAAATGGATCAAAGACCTCAGAGTCAAAGCAGACACCCTGAAAACATTACAGAATAGAATAGGAGAAACCCTAGGTCTCCTTGGCACAGGCTGAAATTAGACCCAGAAATACAACAAATCAAAGAAAGGTTGGACAAATGGGATTGCATGAAGTTGCAGAGCTTCTGCATGGCATAGGACAAAGCTAGCAAGATCAATAGAAAGCCCACTGACTGGGAGAAGATCTTCACTAGCCATACAACAGACAAGGGTCTCATATCTAAAATACACCTGGAAGTCAAAAAATTAAATCCTCCAACAACAAATCCTCAAAGAAACAACTGCCCAATAAATAAGTGGGCTAAAGACTTAAAGAGAAACTTCTCTGAAGAGGAAAGAAGGATGGCCAATAGACACATGAAGAAATGCTTAACCTCTCTAGCCATAAAAGAAATGCAAATCAAAACAACATTGAGATACCACCTCACCCCAGTTTTAGAATGACTATAATGAAGAACTCTAATAACAGATGCTGGAGGGATGTGGACAGAAGGGAACCCTATTGCACTGTTGGTGGGAGTGTAATCTTGTTCAACCACTTTGGAAAGTAGTGTGGAGATTCCTCAAAAGACTCCACATAGAGTGCCCCTATGACCCAGTAATCCCACTTTTGGGCATTTATCCAAATGTTTACAAACAAGACCACACTAAAGCTACCAGCACAACTATGTTTATTGCAGCATTATTTACCATAGCTAAGATATGGCACTAACCCAGATGTGTCCTCAGTCGATGAATGGATCAAGAAAATGTGGTATATATACACAATGGAATTCTATGCCTCCATCAGAAAGAATGACATTGTCCCATTAGTTAGGAAATGGAAAGACTTGGAAAAAATTATAGTAAATGAAGTAAGCCAGGCGTGAAGAAACATAGGTCCCTTAGGTTCCCTTATTTGTAATAACTAGTATATGTCTGAGACAAGCAGAAACGGTCAGTTAAGTTGATGTTAGGCAAAATGAACCCCAAGATGAGGACTCAAATGGTTTTTCTTTCTTGCTATTGTTTCTAACATATTTATAAGATGATTTCTTTGTTACTTTGTATGTCCCTCCCTCACGGTATAACTACTGTTTTCAATGTATTTGATGTTGGTATAATTTGGGGAGGGGAAGGGAAAAAACAAATTGTTTAAATAGGGTCCATTGCAACAATGAGATATACAAGACGTTATGTGGAAAAATGAACTTTACAACTTTGGGTGGACAGGACTGGTCGGGAGGAGGCGGGGGGGGGGGGTGATGGGAAGGGATGGGAAGGGGAAACAAAGGAGGAGGCTACAATGCTTGATAAGAAATGTACTCATTACCTTGCTCATGTAATTGTAAGCCCTCTGTACAGTATTTTCGCAATTAAAATATTTTAAAAAAACAAAAACTAAAAACAAGATGCAGGGCACCAGAATCAAATACAGTAAAAACAGGTTATACCATGGAGGAAGATCATACAACATCATACCATGGAGGAAGATCATACAACATCAAAACTTATTCTTGCAAGGCTTTATTGAATTGGGTGGGAAATAAAAATCTAACTTAAAAAAATTTTTTTCACCTAAGAATTCCTAGGAAGGAGACTGATTTCAGATCTCTTTTATATGTGTGGGTCAAGCAAGATAAGAAAACTATAACCTGGATTTCTCAAAGTCCTTATACAGAGAAGTCTAGTATTAAAATGTAAATTTAGGGGCTGGAAAGTTGGCTCAGTGGTAGAGTGTTTGCCTCGCATGTACGAGGCCCTGGGTTTGATTCCTTAGCACCTCGTAAGACAGAAGTGGCGCTGTGGCTCAAGTGGTTGGGTGCTAGCCTTGAGCTGAAGAGCTGAGGGACAGTGCCCAGGCCCACAGTTAAGCTCCCACAACTGATCCCACCCCCCAAAAAATAAAAAAATAAATTTAGAAGTTGACCATATAAAGTACTCTCCCAGCATGCTCAGGGCCCTGGGTTTGATTCTGAGACCCAAAATAAGTAAATGAAATTTGAGTTTGCTTATATAGTGAAGTGGGAGCCACTGTTTTCTCTGCCTTTGATCTTGAGGTTCTCAGTCACATAAGAGCCATTTCCCTCTCATGCCATTGAGAACTATTTACCAGGTACTTTGCATGGGCCGTTATATTTAAGACTTCTGAACAGCCCTGTGAGATAGACGCTTTATCCTAATTTTGCTGTTAAAAAATGTGAGCTGGGGTTATTATCCATGATTAGTCATTGTGTAATACTCGATGTGACCTAGACGGCACCTAGCAGAGGCCAGGCCTGGGCTGGTGCACAGTTCTGAAGTGAAGCTTCTGGTCTCAGTCGCAGTATTAAGAGAAAGGTTCCCCCAGTCTAAAAAGTAATGTTGAATCGTTTTCCAGAAACGAAGGGGGAATAGAAGGGAATTCTAAGAAGGTGGGAGGACGAGAAAAGTTGACTTGGTTTGAAGTATGTCTGCTATCAGGATACAAGGACACCAGCAACTGATTTGTACACTGGATTTTTCCTCTCTAAAAACTGTCCTCTCTAGAAACATGGAACTACCAGCCAATTGAGAATGGATCAATGTATTTGTATCTTCTGTAGATTGCATAATACTAAGCACATTGTTTACTATCAAAACCCATCCTAGACTCCATTTGGAATTAATAGTAATGTGCAGAACAAGGTGAGTAAAAAAATTATTCCTCTCAGTTGGAATTTTACCTAAAGTTCTCTATTGATTAAAAATGTGCATATATTACTGAGCCAGGCACAGATGGTTTACCTCTGTAATCCTAGCTACTCAGGAAACTGAGATCTGAGGATCACAGTTCAAGACCAGCCCAGACAGGACAGTTCATGATACGCTTATTGTCAGTAAACTACCAAAAAAGCTAAAGCTGTAGCTCAATGGTAGAGAACTAACCTTCAGAGCAAAAGCTCAAGGACAGTGCCCAGACCCTGAATTTATCTCAGGTCCCACACCAAAAATTAAACACACACACACACACACACACACACACACACACATACACACACACACACACACATACACGTATCAACAAACCAAGTCAAAACAAATGGTACGTTATAACCAAACATAAATATCACAATCAAAAAGTGAGTCCAGGGAAAAAGTTAGAATTGTTAATTCTTTGCATACTTTTTAATCAAGATAATTGGCTTTCTAGTCTCAAATCATGGCTTTATTTTGCTCAACTTCTCTGTGTTAAAAGAGTAATTTTAATCAATATTTTACTTAAAATTCAAATCCACCAATGAATTTATCTTTTTCTAATATGTAAGACTAAAAGCTGACTGCCCTCTGGTGGGCTGTTTCTAAAATATTTAGCATCTCTTTAACTGAATTGCTTTATAAAATACTATACCAGTACCAAGATACTATTTTACAATTCAACTAATGTAAATAACTAAATTATTAGGGAAAAGGAGAACACTTAAAGAGTACTCCTTACTAATATAAAAGCAAGTTGTAATGAGCTTAGCTAATTTCTAATTTTTAAAACTAATTTTCCATGTATATGTAAGTTTATGTTATGTTAAAGTTTCTATTAAAAGTGGAAACAAATGGAATAATTTTCATACTTGAAAATGATCATATTTTGATCATTTTCACTCACTTATGGCAATGGAGGAGTGCTTTTTACATTCCATTTCTGTTCTCGTAACTTTAAATGTAATATTTTGTTTGAAAAGATAGAAATATGATAATTCTATTACTGACTTAAGACAACAGCAGCAGCAGCAACAAAAAACCCTCCATATATTATGTAAAAATGGAATTGCACAATTTGAGGGTATAAATGGGGCCGGGGAGATAGAAAGAGTGACATTGATCAAGATGCATTGTACTCAGAAACTGACATATGGAATTAAAACCACTTTGTATAGCTACTTAAAGATAATAAATGAGAAAAAAACACACCGAAGACTTCTTGTATTGATTCAGGGGAACAAAAGTCTGAAATATCACATCCAAGCTCAAGACTAAGAAAGGTATACTATGGTAAAGAATCTTTCAGGAGTACTAGTGCAACACTCTGGAATCTTAAAACAAACTCAAGCGCACTGTCAATCTGTGATACAACAGGATCTTGGTTTCCTGTTTGCAATTCTCCCCTCCCCCTCTCTTCCCCCCTCTGCTCCCAGTATAGAGGCTCTGAAATCTCAGGCATAACAACTGGCTGTTTTTAGTTTTCACAGAACTCTTTGAATTGTATCTGTTAACAACCTTTGAGGCACCACTAATCCCATTTTGTCAGACTGTTAGCTCTAGCTGAGAATTCCAATTCATGTTTTAAATCATTTCCCTGGCACACATCTCTTGCTTATGCAAATAAATCTTGCAAATTGTATTTAGACTCATATTAACAAGTTTCTTCAAAGAGATCAAGACTAGCTATGAAGAAATAAAAAATTAAAAACTATTTAAATTTTTTTAGAGTGTGAGACAAATGAAAATGTACTGTGAAATTTTTCTGGCTTATTTCATCAACAACACCAACCGATTTGAAAATTTTATCTCATATCTCCACTCTTTTTCTTTTTGTGAGCACTGTTTCTTGGCAAATGTTTAAAAATTAATTTCTCTCTCTCTCTCTTGAATTTATTTAGCATTTACAAATGGAAATTTACAAGGAAGGAGTGCTCAGTTTGAAACAATGGAATTGAAGGCTATAATCAAACTATGACATTAGGTCAATTCTGTAACTACAAATACTTGGCTTTAAGTAAAGGAGCAGGAGGGAATTTAAATTCATGCAGCTCACCAAAATGCTGTGCCTCTGGCAGAAATGTTTGAAATGTAACAGCACCGAAGTCTGTTTCCAAAACAGTCAAGAAAGTCGGCACATTTTAAAATGTTAATTGAACGTATTTTGGTGGACGGTAATATTTTTTGCATGTTAGCTTTTAAGCGAATTAACATATGAAATGTGAAGATGCCACGTCTGTGGAATCTGATGTTTTCCCCAAGCCAATAAAAGGTAAATGGAAATACAGGAGAGAAGTGAGTGCCCATCAATAAATTACTGCTTTAATGTTGTAATGCAATTTAGCGTTTCATAAAGGCTCCCTGGAACTTGGTTTGAAAGCTATAAGACACAAAACCATGCTATCCATTTTTCCCTCTCCCTGCCGAGATGGTATCCAGACGCTCCAGTCGGCTCTCAGTCCTTTTGGTTTATTTCCTGCTCGATCCCGAGGGATTTAGCAATCTCCATGTTCAACTGAGTTGTTACCATTTTTTTTCACTTGAAAAATAATGTTATAGATCCTGGACAGTTAGCATCATTGTGTGTGCCACATTTTCTGTTCCGTTCAGAAATATGGGAATGGAAGTACATGAGTATGTAGGTGGATCCCTGCAGAGTAAAGAGAAGTCATCTTACCTAGTGATTCCAGGTAGGTAGACACTGAATAACTAGTGTGTGTGTGTGTGTGTGTGTGTGTGTGTGTGTGTGTGTGAGATATTTAAAAATATATGTTGCTACAATTGTCTCAGGACTTGTAGTAATCTGGTTCCTTCAGTAATTTAATATTTTTGTAGATTAAGACGTGATTTTTTTAACATCACAATTGATTACTGGCTCGTTGCAACTTTGCGACTTCTATCTGAAAGCGTTGGGACTGGTCCTATGCTGCGCGTTCCTTTTCTAACGACAGAGGGCGCTCTGTGGTTTGTCAAGGAGTGCTGCTATGTGAGCTGGACCCAGCCAGCCAGCCAGCCAAGCCGACCACAGCCCCGGATTGCTCCAATAACAAGCAGAAGCTCTTCCAACTGGCCAGTGTATAATTTATTGGAAATGCTACTGATCATTGAAACAACATATGAGAATGAAAGAGAACCCCATGATTTTCAAAAGTCGGATGCAAGTGACTTCTGAGTCAGTGATGTGTTATTATTTGAGCATCACCCGAACGGTTAGTATTGGAAATCATCACATGCATAAAATTGAGATGCTGTTCAGATGCAAGCTCACCTTGTGAAGCGCACGACAGGTTTATTTATGTAGCTTGTCCTAGGAACGGTGTGCGGGAGGATCTTCAGTGTGTCTGCTTCTGTACTACTTAAATATATGATAACCGTTTTATATGTGATCCAAGAAAAATGAAGTAATTCTCCCTATGGTAATAATCTATCTGGGTCATAATTGACACATTAAGAATGTTCTAGGAAGCCTTTTCTCCCCCACAGGTTATACAGAAGATTACAGGTGCTAACACCATTAATTTCTCAGTAGTCAAAGGTACTAAATTTAAACTGAAAACTTGAAAGAATGAAAAAAGATGCACTTCAAGAAAATTAGATTTTCTCAGGGTATTCATCCAAGATCTACATTTACTGATGTGCAATTTATTAGACACTTCAACACAACGAAGTAATCATAACCAGGTAGTGCAAGGATTGCATTTACTTTCTGTGGAAGAAAAGTTTTCTGAATGTCTTAAAGCCATTGTAAAAGCCACAGTGAGAAATTCTAATAGATACCAGGATCAACGTATTTGACAAAAGTATGTGCATTATCATGGCCCATTATTTTAAATGAGAGTGCTCTAGCTTAAGAACTGGAATGATACCACTAATAATAGAATAAATGAGAATGTAAAAGTCAAACAGCATGACAGCAACTGCTCAGATGGAAGGGGAAAAGAGAGAGTATTTTAAAGATACGGATGTATTCTAAAAATCCCCTTAAGAGGAAATTTGCTCTATTTTCACAGACGGAAAGAAATGCAAGGTTTTCTTATGTTAAATGTATGTTTGTTTAATATTAAGGATAATGAAACAAATATTTAACAGCTAGAATACTGCTTTCTGGTGAACAGTCATTTATCAGTTACTGACTAGAAAATAAGAGCTATTTTCTTTCTTTTGCAAATATATCTACCAGCAGCTGTTTCAACATTTATAAAGACCATTTTTACTGATTGCCAAATAACCATAAATTCATTTACACGTATTTTTTGAGTTGGAGGCACAAAAATAATTACATGTCTGATTAAATCCACTTATGCCTTCATGTCTTACTAAATCTGTAATAGATATGAATGGCTAAGATACGCTGCATCTAAGTGCATAAGTCACACTGTGCAGAGAAGCCGTCCGACTTCCCTGTAACCGAATGTGAGAGTCATTTCCACAAATCCAGTTGGAATGAGTGATGGGAAATAATTTATTCTAGAAATTGTATGTATTCTTTGACACATAGGACTTCAGCTAGGAGACTGAAGTAACTGTCCTTGCTTACTACAGATATCAATATCTATCTTGAATTACCACTGTTATCTCTATCATGATATGTATCTTTAAAATAATACATTTGAATAAGCTTTCATTAGAGATTAATAAACTGAAAATTCTTTTTTTTCCTTCCTTTTTTCTTTTAGCTTGCCATCGTGGGGAAATCATGCATCTAACTCTCAAGCTGGCTGAATTCTTGAAGTATACTAGTTGCTCCTGCCAGCAGCCCACCTATGTCCCACCCTCTCCCCATCATTCCACCCGCCCCCACCCTCCTCCTCTGCCACTTTGAACCAAGGTAATTTAAATGATTATAGTATTTGGAGAAAGGCTTTAAGGGACGGTTCAAAGTTAAGAATCACAATGCTTAGAAACAGCAGTTTGATTTCACTCTTCAGTCCCTGCAATGGAGATGGAATTTTGCTTTCTTTTGATGGAGACTCAGCTTATAATAACTTTAATCACATAATATTTAACCATATTTGTTATACCACAACACTTGGTAACACTTCATTTTGAGTGTCCCAGCATTATTAATTCATTTGGTATTCATTGTAATAGCACAGATCATAATGAACTCATTTGGTATTCATGTGGATGCCATAAGTACTTCCATAGGAATTCTATTGCATTTTAGCATTAATTAAACATACTCCCTAATTTTCTTAGGAAAACAGGAATATTCTGTATTTCCTAAGAACTGTGTCTTTCAATAGCATATATACTGCTGATTATTAAAGCACACATTGAATTATCTCTATACATCTTTATAAACATATTTATATGCAAAGTAGCTAGCAAAACAAGACCAATGTCTAGATTTGGGTAGATCATGGCTATATATTCTTAGTAAAACATTTCGTGAATGCAAAGAACAGTACTATTTCCAATTACATTTCTCATGCAGAAAGGAACAGCTCTGTATTTGTTTTCAGAATCTTGAAGAAAAAAATGTGTTTTTAAGATTACAGATAAATAACCCATGCGCAGAAGGAGCTGGCCAGAAGGGGCTTTGCACCATAGCATTCTGCCCTGTCTGCTGAAGCACAGGTCACTGCAATTTTTGCCACTTTGTGTGTGTGTGTGTGTGTGTGTGTGTGTGTTTGTGTGTGTGTGTGTGTGTGTGTGTGTGTGTTTCAATGTGTGTGATGTCATTTTCTCAGCCAGGAAAAAACACCAGTCCCCATTAGCATCCTGAGCTGGCCAAACGGAATGGCTTTTCCAAAGAAGAGTACAAAACCATTTGAAAGCCAGATCTCTCTCCTAAAATTTACTAACCTTCCATCACACGAAGGTTTTCTGAGGTATTACACTGGTTTTTAATGTGTTCATAAAGGTAGCTGATCCCACTCTTGCCTCTACCAGCAGATATTACATTTCTCAACCCGATCTTGCTCATTTCTTACACTGAAGAGAAAGACCGATACCAGGCATGGGAGTCTGGCATAAGTTTCAGCTACAAGCACTAGGGGTTTCTATGCTAATGTAAGGCAATATTTGTTTGATTTTCTTTGTTTTGGAGGAGAGTTTGCCACTTGTCTGAAAAGTCAAATCTGAGCAGCATCATTAAGAAAGAGAACTCTATTCCCCTACCCCCACATTTGATCCTTTTTAATTCTTTAAAGTATCTGAACATTTCATACACACACACACACACACACACACACACACACACACATATTAGAAATCTGTAAATTGCATTTCAACCTCACCATTTTTTCTTGATTCTCATTTACAACATGAACAGACAAGCATCTTTGCCAGAGAAACCCTCTCAGTGTTGGACTAGATTCACAACAGTTCCAGCAGCTTCTTTAAGAATTAGAAATTTGAAATATTGTAAACACTAGCACTGCATGAAGATGAAAAAGAGGAGCACGCAATTAATGAAGATGTTTATTTTTCCAATACATTTAAAGATCATGCAGTTATTTTCTTTCAAACCCCAGGCAGCAAGAAGAGAAAATTCAGTTCACAATTCTAATAGGATAGAGGAGACAGATGTGTTCTTTTTTTTTTTCTTATGGTTTGTAACTCTTGCTACATTTAATAGGTACTGTACATCAAGGCTTTGGCAGGGAGAGCATATTCCTGTGCTGTAGCTTGTAGAATTACGGATCATTCGGAATCTCTGACTCCTGGATGTGGTGGGGGCAGGTTACAAATGTGGCCTCCAGTGAATTCTAGGCTTTTGCTGATTTCAATATTCAAGGCAGATCTCTCTCTCTCACACACAAAGTACTTCAAAGGCATGCGATGCATTTGTTAGTTTGTTTAGCTTTGTAGTCCTCAATCAGAGAATAGTTCTTATTAATCTCTGCACTGCAATATGTTTAGTATGCCAATACCAGTTACCTTGATGTTGCCTGGTTAATAGCAGCAGATTTTGTTTTGTCACTAGTGGCAAACAATTTAATAAAGAACAGGAAATAGCTGCCTTCAAACCACCACTATAAAAATCTTTTTCTTTAAGCTGTCTCGAGTGCAACTTCCTAATTCTACTTGTTTCACTGAGTTTTCTCTGCCACGATCTGTTCCTCTTTCTAAGCAGACCTTTAGGTATGCAAGGCTGTTTGTAAATTATAAGGTTCCAACAATATCAGGAAATATCATCACTGCAGTTTACTGGCCGATGAAGAGGGATGGGTTATAACAAGAATCAATTACACAAGGTATATTGGGGAGAGGAGAAGGGGTCACTGGTGCCAATAGAATTATGAAACTTTGAGGTGGTACTTAATAAGAAAACTAAATTAAGTGACCTGATGAATGAGTGGACATAGAAAATGAGATTCTTGGGGAGTTAGCTTCCATTATTTAACAAAACAATAAGAAGACAGTATGAGAAGGGGCCCAGGTGAGCGGAGCATTAGCAAATAATGCAGTTTCACTGGAAGAACAAAACAAGACAAAATAAACAATGATCTCAAGAATCATACTAATACGTTGCACAAAATCACAATGCTGCTGAAAATAATATAATTGATGGTGTGGAATGTTATCTTACATACCTAATTTTTGCGATTTCAACAAATATACCCAGCCTAATGCATAAAAGCTTATGTTGTATCTGTAGTTAATACAATGCTAGGAAAAGCATGAAGAAGACTAGTTACATGTTAAAGATGTCTCTCTTTGCCTTGCATAATCTATAAAATGGGGTAGTAAATACTGGGTAGCATTTAGAAAGTGGATAGCATATATATGCATACATACCTTATGTATACATTTTTGTTCCCATGTGTTTATTGATTGATTGGTTGATTGATTGCCAGTCCTGGGGCTTGAACTCAGTGCCTGGGCACTGTCCCTACGCTTCTTTTGCTCAAGGCTAGCACGCTACCACTTGAGCCACAGTGCCATTTCTGGCCTTTTCTGTTTATGCGGTACTGAGGAATCTAATGTAGGGCTTCATGCATGCTAGGCAATCACTGTACCACTAAGCCACATTCCCAGACACCCTTGTGTCTTTCTATTGAATTAACATGCAACAGAGTGCTTAAAATTTTACATGTGTAACTAACTTTCTGCATATGTATACACCCTTCTGACCAGTACTCAGATCTATGATTTTGTTGTCCAGAAAGCTTCTTTCTGCTCCTTCCAGTCCCCTAATTCATTCTTTCCAAGAGCTACTCTCCTCTCTCCTGTCACTGTAGACTGACTTTTTTAGTATTCTTGAACTTCATGTATATATATTATACACACACACACACACACACACACACACACACAAGCACAGTGTGTGCTGTTGTATTTGGCACATGTCAAACTCAGCATAAAATTTTACTGTCACCATTCTCCATCATTAAGGATTCAGCGTTGGAAAACTACAATTCAGGGTTGGGAAACTAGGATTGTCTGCAGTCTAAATATTGACCCTGCAAAGTATTCAGCCAACTCCCTTTATTTGTTCTTTCTCCTCTATGCGATTGTAGCTCAGTGGCTAGGGGTGCAGCTCTGTGGTCCCTAGGCAAGTCATTTACTTTGCCTACATCACTACCACTTGTGGACAGTTAGACAATGTGGTCCAAATCTCAGCTGAAGTTTTCCAATTAGAAAAATGAGATCAGTAGTTACGTCATGGGTTTGCTGTGAGACATGAGTAAAAGCGTTCGCTGCAAAGGCTCAGTAGAGGCTCTGATCCCAAATGAGACTAGCCTGGACTACACCCGGTTAAGAAAAGGAGCTGTCTACTGGGCAAATCAGAAGGATACTATTAAGATTCACAGGGCCTGGAAACATAAAAAATAAACATTAAAAACCCTAAACTACTCTAGTAGGGCAAAGAAGGTTGTCAATGATAGTGATCTTTTTTTTTTTTTTTTGGTCCGGTTGTGGGGCTTGAACTCTGGGCCTGGGCACTATCCTTCAGCTCTTCAGCTCAAGGCTAGCACTCTACCACTTGAGCCACAGCACCACTTCCGGCTTTTTTTTTCTTTTTGCTTATGTGGTGCTGAGGAATCGAAGCCAGGGCCTCATGCATGCAAGGCAAGCACTCTACCACTGAGCCACTTTCCTAGCCCTAGTGTTCATTTTTGATAAGAAAACATTATTGGAAAAAGAATATTTACATGACTTTTACAACTGCCATTGCATATTTGTTTGTTTTAAGACAACTGATAATAGGAACAAATAAATTTCAGAATTCGAAGAAAGTTTCTACATCACTCAGTTTCTTCTCATTTCATAGACAGTAGAACTAAATCAGGTCAAGTTGTTCTTATTGTTTGAGAACAATGATAAGGCCAAGGTTTCTCTTTTGTAGTCCATGGCACAGGTTCTTTGTGACTCCCAAGCAAGCAGAAGCATCATACTCTAATACTCATGGAGCTTACTACTGATAAATATTTCCAGACCTGGGAAACAAGGTAACAGGAGTTAACAACAATCTCCAGATCTCTGAGGATTGGGGGGTCCAGAAAATCTGCACATTAGTGTGCCTTTCTTGTGACTCTTTGCTGATCACATTCGAATGTCATCTGCTCACATTGGAATGTCATCGGCAGCCTTGTTACTCACAGCACACTATGTGGACCAACAGTGTCCACTATGCCTGCTGCTTGTTAGATCCTAGGCCCCAGAGTGACCAGTCTTGCAGTTTAAAGCAGATATGTGTGAAGTTACAGTCAGGAAGCACTGATATAGACTAGCAAGGGTTCAGAACCATCAGTGACAGTTTCATCATGCCATTTCCTGCCACCAGAGTCCACAGATGGTAGTAATGTTCTTCCCCCACCCCCCACCTCAAGAATCAGCCAAAAATTACTCCAGTGTAGTAACCCCCCAAATTAGCAAGCTCCTCCTATGTGTCAAATCTTCTGCTAATCAACTCCCACAGAGTCATTTAATTTCACAGGGTAGAATAATTCTTTCTTTATTTTTAGTCTGAGCCCAGGACTTGAACTTGGTACCTAATGCTTTTGCTCATTGACTAGTGCTCCACCAATGAAGTGTGCCTCCAACTCCTAAAATCCTTCAACATAGAAATAGTTGTCCATATTTTCCTCCATGAAATTCTCTCTCCAAAGTTCTCACCCAATGTTGTATGAGTAGCAGGTAGAAGAGATGAGGCAGATTCTTGGCAGTGTGGACCCAGTCTTATAAAACCATGACCCCAGGTCTCTGTTCTTACTGGAGGAAGCATCTTGCTAATTAACCATACCAGTGGTGAAATGCTTAACTACTCTTAAACTGATTTTAATTTAAAGGAATAACAAAAAGTTGAAGAGGATACATGGATATAGTATCTTGTGTGTTACCACTGATAATTCTTGAAAGCAGAGATGAATGGTAACCATGAGCCGGGCCAATGCTTCTCAAACTATCTAGGGTGATGGGCTAGTTTCCCCCCCTCCTGATTGGTCCATATACTATGACTTTTGTAAAATACAATAAAATGAATTAATAGTATGATTAATTTAAAAAGGTAAAACAAATACATGACAACTTTGCAAAAAGATTCAGTAGATGGAAAATTACACTGTCAAATTGCTGGGAAAAAATACCTCTAAATACTTACTCTCAATTTCTGTCAATTTATGCTGTCACAGTCCAGCAATAAACACTTGTAGACTGCTATTGTTCTTGGAACTATGGCTTGAATAGGACAAAACTAGGCAATCTACTAATTAAGGTACAGTCCAGTTTTAAACTGTTATAAAAATAGGTCAACCAATTCTATGGCTCCTTATTTTCACCCATGGGAAAGTATGGAAAGCCACTGACATTTAATTAATTTAGACTGGGAAAACCAGCAACATTAATAACATTTTATTTTACTCATTCATTCACCTAACTAGCATTTTGAGGTTAATAGATTATGTGCCAGATGGTTGGGGTAGAAAAGTAATTTGAGACATTTTACACTCTCATATGGTAGCAAGCAATAATAATTTCTTTTCTATTCATTGTTGTTTTCTTCAATATCTTCATCTACTCTTCCACCCATAATCTATACTCATCCTGGAAAATTAAGAGAACCGAAAGCAACTTAGTTTATGCTACAAAAAGTAAAGATCAATCTGATGGATGTTTTATATTGCAGTGTTTTGTTAGAATCTCTTTCTAATCTTGATGGCTTATCTTGTCCTGTAAACTGATTCTGACAGGTATTATACTCATCTTAAAGATGAGAACATGGACTCAGTTGGGTTGACTCATGTGCCAGAGATGATCCAGCTTGACTAGAGCCAAGTAAAGCTTATGCAGCAGAGAAAGAAGAGGAGTTTGTTGCCTTCAAGACCAGTGCTCCATTCAGTGCCCCTCAGCTGTGGTCATCTTCCTTCTTCAGGTCTTCATTCATTGTCACCCTTGGGTTTTCTTCCTATGCCTACCACCCTATTATCTCAGGACTCTTACACCCCACGCTGAAGGTGACAACTGTTCACCTGAGCTCATGCTTGCAGTGTATTAGCTCCAAGCAGTTTTTAAAAAATATTTTTGTTCTTAAATCTGGGTTGAATGGACACATATCCTATTCGTATTTGTTCTTATTCTATGTTGAATGACAGAGCATCTAAAATGTTTGAATATACATCTCTGTTTAATGGTACCAGTGGCCAATGATTTCTTCTCTATGTGGGGGAATACCTAGTTCAGATTGAGATCAGGCAAGTTGGTTTTCATTATTTTACCCTCCAGGCATTATATCTTCATTCCCAAATAGGATGATGGGTGTACAATCACTCCTTTCTCTTCATTCCTGTAGTAAATAAGTTCCGGATGTCCAGGGTGCCATAGCAGGGAGCAAAATAAAGCACTGTCAACCGAGAAAGATTTCATTTTCTGTTTCTTTACTGGGTTGTTTCCATGGGCCAGTAGCAATGCACTTATATAGGAAAGGCCGAGGAATATTTATTGAATGAATGTTAAATGAATTAATAATTTGATAGAAAAGAAACTAATTTTTTTCCTTAAAGGACTAACAAAAACCACTACACCAGTTTCCATGATTTACCTGGCTTTCAATTCAGTGCTTGTATGCTTTCTTAGTTAGCATGTGTCTGTCTCCTCCATCTCTTTTCCTTCTGCCTCCCTTCTTTCCAGGCAGTCTTCAGCATAGGTATCTGATGGCTTTAGAATGCATAGGTGACTACGCAGCTTCATCAGGTGATACTCAGAAGCAGTGGAAGCAAGAAGATGCAGCCAAATAGAGGGTTATTTAGAAGGTGCAACTGGTAAGACAATTTAAGAACTTAGTGGTTAATGGTATGAGATCTGGCACCAGAAGTGGTTAATGGTATGAGATCTGGCACCAGAACTAGTAAAGAATCCACTTTATTTACCTTCCTTTAAAAAAATACATAAAAAAGTGGATAGGTTGCTTGCCCTTACTTAAGTTATAGGCTCATGATATAGTAATGAGAATTACAACAGCACCTACACAGGCCTATGGTTAGGGTTAAAGAAGGCTTTTCTTAAAATCACAATGCTAAATCCCCCAAACTGCACACTCAATATTAATTGTCATCATACTTACATGATTTAACAATAAAGTAAGGTTGTCGCTTTGGCCTAAAAGCAGGGTTCCTAAACTCGTACAATGCTGTGCCATTCAGAAGATATCTCCCTCAAAATATCACATGAAATGTGTACCTTTTGTCAATGTGATCAAGAGGAAGTAGAGATATCATGATTTTTAAATGCAGAAAGGAAAGCCTTGGTATTCCTATTACAATAATCAAGAAGGAATAGATGCAAAACTAGTTATGAGCTATGATTTTGAAGTAGGCTATAGAACGGGAAGGGTCCTCTGCTTGGCTTTTGAGGACAGAGTTCGAAGGTCAAGATTAAGCCAATGGGTCTGACAGAGTCCAGGACACTGAGTGGGTGTTTGGGAGGTGTTCTGATTATTATTTTTTTAATAATTTTTTATTGAGATTAAGTAATTACATACATTGTGAGATAGTGACACTTAGTTAAAGTCACAGACACATTTTAACCTCCCAAAGCAAATTGTCATTATCATGGTCTATAATGTTTGTGAATTCCATGAGCTTTGACAACTACTTCTTCCACATTGTTTGGTATGTACATTTCTTTCCTTTTGCTTAGTGTCAGCTGTTCCCTTTTTCCCTCTCATTCCCTCCCTCCCATCGCTGCCCTTGAGTTGCTTAGTTCTTTTTCACCAATGTCCAGTGAAACGCTCACGCACACACACACACACACACACACACACACACACACACGTGGTCAAGAACATGGAGTCATTTAGAAATGATATGACAAATTGAGTGGAGGTCCTTCCTTTCCTGAGTCCTGTTTACTTTGTCATATCTCCTTGCATTTTGGATTTAACATCCACATGTCAGGGAGACCATGTGCTGTTTGTCTCTCTGCTCTTGGCTTACCTTGCTCAAAATGATTTGTTCTAGTTACATCCATTTCCCTGCAAATGGCATTATTTTGTCCTTTCTAATGGCTGCACAATATTCCATTGTATATAGGTACCACAATTTTTGGATCCATTCATCTGTAGTGGAACATCTGGATTGTTTCCATATCTTGGTTATAGTGAACAGTACTACAATGAATATGGAGGTGCATGTGTCCTTGTATCCTGGTTCTTGTTGCTCAGGGTAGATGCCTAAGAGTGGTATAGCTGAGTCATATGGGAGGTCTATATTAAGCTTTCTGAGGTACCTCCTGCTTTCCAAAGTGCTTATATTAGTGTACATTCCCACCAGCAATGCAATAGGGTTCCTTTTTCTCCATATCCCCACCAGCAATTGTCATTAGTTGAATTTAGGATGTGGGCCATTTTGACTTGGGTACAGTGGTATCTCAGGGTTGTTTTTATTTGCATTTCCTTTACAGCCAGGGATGATGAACATTTCCTCATGTGTTTCTTTGCCATCTTAACCTCTTCCTCTAAGAAGTCTCTCTTTAGCTCCCTTGCCCATTTAATGATTGGTTTGTTAGATTTGGGAGGGATTTGTTTATTGGGTTCTCTGTATATAATGGATGTTAGCCCCTTGTCTGATGTATTGCTGGTAAATATTTTTTCCCAATTACTTGGCTGTCTTTCTAGTTTGGTTGCTATGTCTGTAGCTGTGTAGAAACTTTTTATTTTAAGGTAGTCCCATTTGTCGACTCTCTCTCCAATTTGTTGTGACCCTGGGACTCTGTTAGGAAGTTCCTCTGTGCTTATAAGTTCAAATGTCTCTCCTACTCTGTCCTGTAGTAGTTTCAGAGTTTCAGGGTTGATGTTAAGGTCTTTAATCCATTTTGAGTTGATGTTAGTGTATGGTGACAGGCTGGGGTCCACTTTAATTTTCTGCATGTGGCTGCCCAGTTTTCCCAGCACCAATAGTTGAAGAGGCTATGCTTTTTCCACTGTATGTCTTTGGCTCCTTTGTCAAATATCATCTGACTTAGGTATGTGATTTTTATTTCTGGATCTTCTAATCTGTTCCATTGGTCTTTGGGTCTATTTTTGTGCCAATGTCTATCTGTCTTTGTTATTATGGCTCTATAGTAGAGCTTGAAATCTGGTATTATGATCCTTCCCGCATGGTTTCTTTTGCCTAGAATTGCTTTGGCTATTCTAGGTTGTTTGTTGTTCCATATGAATTTTTGGATTGTTTTCTCTGGTTCAGTAAAGACTGTTATTGGGATTTTGAGGGGAATTGCATTGAATTTGTATATCATTTTTGGCAGTATGGCCATTTTCACTATATTGATTCTGCCTATTCAAGAACATGGAAGGTCTTTCCATGTCCTGGTGTCCCTTATGATTTCTTTCTTTAGGCTTTTATAGTTTTCACTAAATAGTTCCTTTACATCTTTAGTTAGGTTAATTCCTGTACATATATATATATATATATATATGTTATATATATAATTTTTGAGGTTATTGTGAATGGGGTTGTTTCCTTGATTTCCCTTTCTGCTTGTATATTGTTGGTGTATGGAAAGGTAACTGATTTTTGTGGGTTAATTTTGTATCCTGCTACTTTGCCAAAGTGGTTTAAAAGAATCTAGGAGTTTGCATGTCATCCGCAAATAGGGATAATTTAATTTCTTCCTTCCCTATGCGGAACCCTTTAATGTCCTTTTCTTGCCTTATTGCTCTGGCTAAGGATTCCAGAACTATATTGAAGAGGAGTAGGTGGAGTGGGCATCCTTGCATTGTTCCTGATTTTAGGAGAATTGGTTGTAGTTTTTCCCCATTAAGTATAATATTGGCTATTGATCTGTCATAAATGGCTTTTATTTTTTTAAGGAATGTTCCTTCTATTCATATTTTCTCCAGAGCCTTTAACATGAATGGCTGTTGTATTTTATCAAAAGCCTTTTCTGCATTAATGTAAATAATCATTTGGCTCTTGACCTTGGATCTGTTGATGTGATGGATTACGTTTATTGATTTACATATGTTAAACCATTCCTGCATCTCTGGATGAAGCCTACTTGAACATAATGTATGATTTTTTTTGATATGTTTCTGGATTCTGTTGGCTAAAATTTTGCTGAGGAGCTTTGCATCTGTGTTCATCAAAGAGATTGGTCTGTAGTTCTCCCTTTTTCTGGATCTTTGCCTGTTTGGGGATGAGTGTAATATTGGCTTCATAGGATGAGTTTGGGATTGCTCCTTCTGTTTCTATTTCTCGGAAGAGCTGGAGGAATATGGGTATTAGTTCCTCTTTAAAGGTCTTATAGAATTCCGTAGTAAATCCATCTGGTCCTGGGCTTTTTCTCGTTGGAAGACTTCTGATTGCTTCCTCTATCTCATTGTAAGTTATTGGCTTATTTAATTGATTTATTTCTTCTTGGTTCAGTTTGGGCAATTTGTATTTCTCTAAAAATTCATCCATTCCTGCTAGGTTTTCCTTTCTCAGTGAGTATAGATTCTAGAAATAGTTCTTTATAATTGTTTGGGTGTCTTGGATGTGTGTTGTAATTTTTCCTTTTGCATCCCCAATCTTATTGGTTTGAGCCTCTTCTCTTCTTTTTTAATCTTGTCATCCAAAAAAAATCAATTTTTATTGATTTCTTTTCAAAGAACTAGCTTTTTGTTTTATTAATTTTATTCATAGTTTTCTTAGTCTCTATCTTGTTAATTTCAGCTCTTATTTTGGTTATCTGGCTCTGTCTATTAACTTTGGGCTCAATTTTTTCTTGCTTTTCTAGCAGTTTTAGTTGCATCATGAGATTATTTACTTGGTCTGTCTCTATTTTCTTGATCTGTGCACTGAGAGAAATAAATTTGCCCCCCAGGACAACTTTTGCTGTGTCCCACAGGTTTCTTTGTGATGTATATTCATTTTCATTGAATTGTAGGAACTTCTTAACTTCTTTAATTTCTTCTGTGACCCAGGTGTTGCTCAGGAGTGTGCTGTCCAATTTCCATATATTTGAATAATTGCTACAGTATGCTTTGTTATTGAGAACTGGCTTGATTCCACTATGGTCCGATAGAATACAAGAGATTATGTCAATCCTCTTATATTTGCTTAAATTCTTTGTATGAACTATGATATTATCTATTTTGGAGAAAATTCCATGGGCTGCTGAGAAGAATGTGTGCTGGGTTGTTGTTGGGTGGAAAACTCTATAGATGTCAACTAGGTCAACTCGAGTATGGCATCATTTAATTCAGTGGCTTCTTTGCCAATCCTCTGGTTGATAGTCTGTCCTTTGGTGAGAGTGGAGTTTTAAAGTCTACTAGTATTATTGTATTTGGATCTATTTTTTCCTGTAAGTCTGAGAGTATTTGCTTAATGTATTTGGGTGCACACCAATGTTTGGAGAGTATAAATTGATAATGGTGATATCCTCGTTTTGGACTCTTCCCTGTATTAATCTATAGGATCCTTTGTCTTTTTGTATTGATTTTAATGAAAAGTTTATTTTGTCAGATATCAGGATAGCAACTTCTGCCTTCTTGCTGGGAGCATTTGCATGGTAGATCTTCCTCCATACCTGCACTTGAAGTTTGTTTTTATCTTTGGCTGTGAGATGGGTTTCTTGAAGACAAAAATGGATGGATCTTGTTTGCTGAGCCAATCTGCAATTCTTTTTCTTTTGATTGGTGAATTGAGTCCATTAATATTTATGGTTATTGAAGAGAGGTGAGTTGTGTTTCCTGTCATTTTCCTGCTTTCCTAAGTTTTTCTTCTTTCCTTTTTCCTGTGCTTAGTAAGTTGGACTTCTAGTTATATCTGTCTGATGTGGATCCCTGTCTTGATTGTTTTCTTCACACTGTAATCCACCTCTTAATATTCTTTGTAGTGCTGGCTTATAGTTTATGAATTCATTTAGTTTTTATTTTTTTACTATTAAAATTTTTAGTTCCTCTGTCGAATGTGAATGCTAGCTTTGCTGGGTATACTTCTCTGGGTTGGCAGTTACTGGTTCTCAGGGCTCGGATGGTACTTTCCTTGTATTTAGTGTCTGTGTGGAAAGATCTGGAGTGATTTTTCCCATTGTAGTAAGCTCCTTCTTTGCATTTACTGTGTTCAAGATCTTTTCCTTATTGTTCAAATCTATCATTTTTACTATGATGTATTCCTCCTGGGATCCTGTTTGCTAGGTGTTCTGTATGCTTTTGTTATGTAGGTAAGATTTTCTTTTTAAGACTGGGGAAATTAAAAAAAAAAGATTGGGGAAATTTTCAGTGATAATCTTATTGAATAAATGTTGCATCCCTCTGTTCTGGTATTCTTCACCTTTGTCGACCCCTGTTGGCACTGTTTGCTTATTCTTGAACTTCCCCTGGGCATATTTTGAGTGTTTTTTTTTTCATATTTTGACTTTTTTTCAGTTGCTGCATTTTTTTCTTCAGTACCTGATACTCTATTTTCCATTTCATTCACTCTTAACTATGGCTTCCATTGTGGTTTGCATGGAGGAAATTGAACCATTTATGATTTCTGTGTTGGTCCTCAAAGTATGAATTTCATCTCTTAAAGAGGTGTGTACTTTTTGAGTGTATCTCTTTTTGAAATCCTTTTGATAATTTGTTTCTTTGTTCTTTAAATTTCTGATCCATTTCTCACTTTAATTCTTGAGTCATTGCCTCTATCAGCTCTTGGATGTAGTGTTTGTCTTCCATTTCTTTTTCACTTTCACTGAAGCTCTTTCCTGGGTGGCTGCTGGCCTTTGGGGATGGTTTGCTGTCTTGGATGTTAATGCATCTTATAATTTTTTGCTGTGATTTTCCCATGAGGATTCAGGGATTATTGGAGATGAATCCTGAACTCCAACTGTTTCGGTCAATAGATGGCTGTCTTTACTTTGTTCTGGGTTGGTTCCTGGGCCAATTATTGAAGCCTGCTCTCAGCCCTGGGATGGCTGAGGGAGACTTTGCCAGGTCTTGCTTCTGTTGGAGGAGGGGCCAACCTCCAGCTGGTAGTCTGACCCACATAGAGCTCACTCTTGTTAGATTCTGGTGGGCAGATACACTCCACCCTCTGCTGAATCATGTGCTCAGTTCCTGACTTTAGAAAGGAATAGGTGGTTTAGGCAGCTTGGGCTCCCACCTGGGACACAGGTAGGGCTTGTTCAGCCATCTGCTGTAGTCCACAGTCAGTTCCTGACTTCAGCCAAGGACTGGCAGCCTAGACTGTTTGCACTCCCTCCCAGGGGTGCTCTTGGAAAACCAGATGGGCTAGATGTATTCCACCAGTTGCTGGAGCCTGCTTGCAGTTCCCAACTTTAGCCAGGTACTGGTGGCCTGAGCTTCTCTATCCCCTGCCTGGGAAACACAGGTCAAGCTTTGGTGGGACCTGAGATGCTGGGTCTCCCACCCAGGACACACAGGTCAGACTAATGCTGCTGGCTGCTGAGGCCCATGGGTGCAGTTCCTGACTTCATCCAGGGACTGGCAGCATTCAAGCTCCCTCCCAGGGGCACTCTTGGTCAAGCATGGCAGGCTGGGTGTACTCCACGATTGCTGGGGTGCTAGCACAATTCCTAGCTTCAGTTGGACCAGTAGCCCAGGTGGTAGGGAGAGGAGTTCAGGTCAAGCTCTGGGCACTGGTCTCCTGTGGCGGAAAGGGGGGGAGGGGAGTGTCCCCTGTGGGGTACTCACTTATCCTGGAACTAGTTTGGGAGTGTCCAGCGGTGCTGTGGCAAATCGCTGTTTCTGTGTGCTATAGGTCGCTAGTTGCCTCTCTTCTGTGTTTCATTGAGATGATGTGGGCTGGACGGGGAGGTGGTGGGGGCTCAGGGTTTGTTTCATGGTCTCTGTTTCTGTTTATACTGTCCAGTCCGGTGCCATGGGAGTTTTCTGTGCTGGAGTTCTACAGACCGGACAGCTGTGGCTCTGGGTGGGGGACCCCAGTGGCTGCAGGCTGGGCTGCTTTGGCGGCTTGGTGTGGAGCCGCACTGCTGGCAAGGGTTGGGGGAAGGGTCTTTGTGTAGTTTCGGAGCTCCAAGGTTTCTGTCTTTGTTTATCCTGGCAGGGGTACCTTGGGAATCTTCTGTCCCACACTGACCTCATCCCAGCATGCCTGCCATCTATTAAGCATTTTGAGCTCAACATTTTGAGTGTATCTTTAACTAGGATCAATACAAAAACTGAAGGGCCGGACTTGTGACTGATAACTTTGGCTCTGTGGAATGAATTGACTTCTGTGTCAGTTTCATTAAAGATTTGGTTATCAAATTTGCTTTAACAAAATGACTTGTCTTAGAAACCTTGTGGGAAGGGCTGGGAAGTTGGCTCAGTGGTAGAGTGCTTGCCTTGCATGCTTGAGGCCCTAGGTTCGATTCCTCAGTACCACATAAGCAAAAAGAAAAAAGCCGGAAGTGGCGCTGTGGCTCAAGTGGTAGAGCGCTAGCCTTGAGCTGAAGAGCTGAGGGACAGCACCCAGGCCCAGAGTTCAGGCCCCATGACCGGACCCAAAAAACAAAACAAAACAAAAAAAGAAACCATATGGGACTTGTATTGGTTTTAAAAATTGTCCAATTAATTTTCTGATTTAACTTTAATATAAACTTTAATTTAGAGTTTATATTCAAGTATGATACTTTAATATCTATTTGCAACACTGTGTCAGTTAAATCCCACACGATTCTCTGTGTTAATTTTGGAATGGACAAACACAAATAGCTTTAAAATTATTGCTTAAAGTTGGGCGCTGGTGGCTCACACCTACTCAGGAGGCTGAAATCTAAGAATCAGGGTTTGAAGCTAGCCTGGCCTGAGAGTCCTGGCCTGAGGTGTTCAAATTAACTATCAGCAAAACTGGTAGTGGACCTGTGACTCAAGTGACTAGCCTCGAGCAAAAAAGTTTGTCAACAGCACTCAGGCCCTGAGTTCAAGCCTCAGGACTGGCACACACACAAATCATTGCTTAAATATAAATATATGGATAAATATAAGAATCCCAGTGGAGTCTTAACTTTAACTTTGCTCTTTCTTTTCACTTTAGAAGATGAATGCTTGAATCTTACTTATTACAAATAAAACAGTTTGCTATAACCATCAAAGAAAAGCCCTGTATGCATGGAGGGGAGGGATATATATGTATATGTATGTGTGCATGCGTGTGTGTGTGTGTGTGTGTGTGTGTGTGTGTATTTGTTTAAAAATGCTACATCTGTGCTACACTGTACTTAACAGCAATGACAATGACAGTGACTAGCATATAATAAGAGATTACATTAATTTGTGCTCTGCTTCAGAAAGCAGGCATTTTAAGTCAACTCCTCTCATTGGGCAATAGATTTCTTTCCTTAAGAAAGCAGTAAAGGAAATAACTATAAGGGAGAATTCATGTAGAGGATAATTTGGTAAACTAGTTAGCAGAAAAGCATAAATGAGTTGAACTTGGCCTTACGTTTCAAAAACTCTATGTTTTATTCACCTACTAAATTTGAATAACCATTTTTGATGGGTAGAGTTTCATATTAGATGATCTGAGTAATAAAATTTAGCTTAAATATTTTAGATAATAATATTCTTGCAAGCAGAGTGTCAATGGCTCATGCCTAATATCATAGCTACACAGGAAGTTGAGATCTGAGGATCACAGTTCCAAACCAGCCCAGACAGTAAAGTCCATGAGACTCTTACCTGCAATTAATTACTAAGAAAAATCTGGAAGTGGTGAAATGGCTCAAGTGGTAGAGTGCTAGCCTTAGCACAAAGAGGCTGAGGGACAATACCTAGGCCCTGAGTTCAAGCCTCAGACCAGAAAAAAAAAAGAATATTCTCACATTTACAAAAACTTTCCAAGTGACTATCTTGAAAAGAAAGCTCTCTCGTTATACAATCTATATGTTATATAGTTAATCATATGTGTTAATATGTGTACATAATATTAGTCTTTTGATAAAGATCAATTTTGGTGATATACTCTGGTAAAATAGGAGGGGTTTGAACATAATGATTTAGGTGGGAATATAAATTGGTGTAATCTGTTCAGAGTGGTTTGCAATATTTACTTAAATAAAAAGACACATAATGTTTGACCTAGAAATTCCTTCCCTATTACTTTCACCTACATACCTAATGTCTAGAAAAACAAATGTTTAGATGATATACATTAGCATACCAAATGTAATACATTTGTCAGAGAGATGCTAACTTTTTACCATCCGATGGACTATCATACAGCTATGACAAAACCCAGAGTACATTGGTTTGAAGTGATCTCAAAGAGACTTTAAGAAAACATGACATGTATATTTTCTTGAAATGGTATGAAAGAAGCTGGTAAAAGTAGCCATACCAGCTGGGCACCAATTGCTCACACCTGTAATCCTAACTACTCAGGAAACTAGGATCTAAGGATCATAAGTCAAACCCAGCCTGGACAAGAAGGTCCATGATACTCTTATCTCCAATTAACTACAATTCTTTTAAAATTAGATGTGGAGCTGTGTCTGAACTGGTGAGAGTACTAGCCTTGAGCACAAAAGCTCAGGGACAGTGTCTAATCCCTGTGTTCAAGCCTCAGTACTGGGAGGAGGGGAAATTAAAGTAATCATACACGTGAAGGTAAGCAAGGAGCTCAAGGCTTAAGGTAGGAGGGAAATTTCCTTAACATTCTTTTCAAGTCCTTTTCAATTCTCAACTCTGAGCATCTATTTTCTCTATTTCCCTCTCCATCTCTCTATCTCTCTCTGTCTTTCTGTGTGTATATATATGTGTGTGTGTGTGTGTGTGTGTGTGTGTGTGTGTGTGTGTGTGCATATATATTTATTTATATACATATACAGAAGATAAAAATCTATCACAGGGCCATACAAACTCGGGCCTTGTAAAGCATTGCTCTTAAACAACTTATTTGTCAAAATGTAAACTTTCTTAAAGACTAAAGTATACCCATTCTTTACTCTTCTTCACATGCACAGTAAGTTGAAAGCATGTCTCTGTAAATTCAGATAAAGGAAGCTTTGTAGCCATTATTAAATGGTTTCCCTGTAAGATTTATTGCCATAATTGTGACAGAGCAAATGATTTTTTTTCTGGCAGCAAAAATAGTTTTCAAAAGAAACTAGGTACTGTGTTTTCTTTCCCCAAGTATAGATACCCCTAAATTACATGGTGTCCCAGAGCATGCCACAGTTAGAAGAATGATGCATTGCTTCTCCAGTCTCATTAAGAAAACTACACAGTTAACTCTTTGTGCCTTGAAGGGTGTCTCTGATGAACTTTGTTATTAGAACAACATTCAGCTGGAAGTTATGTATTCAAACTAACTAATTTTGTAGCTTGCAAAGTAGATTCTAAAATAAAACAGAAATGTCCTGGCAGTTGATACATTCTGTAACCAGGACTGAGCATTCCAAGGCTTTATGTGGCTGTTAGTGGAGGGAACAAAAGGAAACATAAAAGATCTCTATTAGATGACTGACAAGAGGGTTATTCATACACAGACTAAGACCAAGAGGTTCAAACGCCTCACTCACGTTTTCATTTTTCTTATTTATGCACTTAACAGCTCCTGGTTTCAGTGCTTGGGGACTCCAAAGTAAACGGTATACAGTATCTGCCCAAGAGCTTACAGCGTTGTGTCAGGGGTGTTGGAGGGAGGCAAACACGGAAACAAATAAATGGAATGCCAAATGGAGGAAGAAAGAAGTCTCTTAGGTGTCCAGAGGGACATTGGATAGGGTAGAGAAACAGGGAGAGAGAGAGAGGGGGAGAAAGAGAAAGACACAGAGAGAGAGAGACAAACAGAGACAGAGACAGATACATAGAGTGGGTGTTCCATTCACGTGTATGTTTGATGGAGTTGAGGGTGGGGCAGGCTAAGCAAAATTCCAAGTGGAGAAAACACTACCCTGAGAAGCTATGGAGGTGGAGAAATGTTCACCCGATGTGTGGGGGTGGAGGTCAGCTTCAAGCAGCCGTGCTACTGGAATATGGTGAGAGGCAAGAAGGAGCGAAGATGAGCTAGATGAGAAGCACACAGGAGAGGCCCAGTAAGTTGCTGTGAAGCAGGATGGACAGCTGTGAGAAAAATGTAGCAAGAATCACAATCCTTTTTGGGTGTGTATGCTGGTCCTAGAGCTTGGGTACTGTTCCTGAGCTTCTTTTTGCTCAAGGCTAGTGCTCTACCACTTGAGCCACAGCTCCACTTTTGGCTTTGTATGTGTGTGTGTGTGTGTGATTAATTAGAGATAAGAATCTAACGGGCTTTTCTGTCTGGGCTGGCTTCTAGCTGCAATCCTCCTATCTCAGCCTCCTAGTAGCTAGGATTACAGCTGTGAGCCACAGGTTCATGGCTTGGTAAGAATCACAATCTCTGATGGCCCTTAGAAATCTGCTTATATCAGAAATGCTGACTATGAAACTTGAGGTTCTAACTACATAATTCATTATGGGAGGTCAGCCAGAATATAATTAGTTGTGTAATAATTTGTCTTCTGATAACCTAATTGGAAAAAAAATTGGAAAAAAGATTTCCACCATAGAAAATATTGCTTGTATAGAACTGCTTTTCTCTCCACTGGAAAAGCCCAATTCACAAGAATGTTAATAGACTTTGGGGGATTGGTGTTTGAAACATCAGGGTTTTATCACAACTACTGTCTTTTATTTGGATATACTTTTCAAAAAAAATTGCATTTCTCAGAATGGAAAAAAAAGTTAACTAAGCTATTAGAACAAAGTTATTAATGTCTCACAAAATAAACATGAAAAAGTCACCACAAATAGGAAACTACATAAAAGTAAAAAGAACTGTAGAAGAAGAGTGTATTAGTCAGTGTGTTGTTACTATGACAAAATGTCCAAGAAAACAATTCAGGGTAAGTTTCAAAGTGCTTTCCTTAGGCTTACGGTGTCAGAGATTTCAGTCCATGGTAATTTGTCTCCATTGCTTCTGGGTCATTCATGGTGATGTGGAGCATCAGGCAGGGAGCATGTGGCTCACCTCATGGTAGATAGCACAGACAGAGGAAGGGTCTGGGGACAAAGTATGCCCTTTGCTTCAAAGGCACATTCCCAGTGACCTTCTTCCAGACTGACCCCTCCTACCATAAAGGCATCAAATTATGAATCCATCAATGGATTAATTCAGATACTTCATGCTCTAATTACCTCTCAACGACTGAATCCACCAGCTGGGAAACAAGTCTTCAACACATCAGCCTTTTTGTTGTTGTTGGTAGAGGTTGTGGGGCTTGAACTCAGGGTGTGGGCACTATCCTTGAGTTTTTCTGCTCAAGGATAACGCTCTACCACTTTGAGCCACAGCTCTACTTCCAGTTTCCTGGTGGTCAATTGAGAGATAATAGTCTCAAGGCTTTACCTGCCCTGGCTGGCTATGAACCATGATCCCCAGATCTCAGTTTCCTTAGTAGCTAGGATTACAGGCGTGAGTCATTGGCAACCAGCAATACACATCAGCCTTTTGAGGAACATTTGATATCCAAGCTCTAACACACAGGATAAAAGGGAAATGAAGTAATTTTTTTTGAAAAAAAAAGTTTATTCTTTAGATCTATTATATTTACTGTGTCCTACGATCATTACCAGTTTCCACTTCTAGAACCTTCTAATTTACAAATGAAACTGTACTAATTAAAGAAAAACTTCTCAATCTCCTTTCTTCCCAGGATGGTCACCAACTACTTTCTGTTTTTAAGAATTTGAAGCTGGGTACTGGTGGCTCACACCTGTAATCCTAGCTACTCAGGAGGCTGAGATCTGAGGATTGTGGTTCAAAGCTAGTCTGGGCAGAGAAGTCCCCATGAGATGCATATCTCTAATTAATCACTCAAAACCGAAGTGGATCTGTAGCTCAAAGTGGTAGAGTGCTAGCCTTGAACAAAAGAGTTCAGGGGACCATGCCCAGGCCCTGAGTTCAAGCCCCACAACTGACCAAAACAAATGGAGTATTCCAGGAACCTCCTATAATGATGAGCTTGAATGTAAATTTGCTAAACTACCTTCTTTTCTCTGTTCCACTCAGAGTTCACAGACGTGTGCATGGTTATGCTCAGACTCAGGAGGAGTGGCCTTCTGGCTCAGTTACTTTTTGGAGCCTGAAGTTTGGGCCACAGAAAAGTCTGCAATTGGCCAGATACATTACAAAGTTAGTTAGCCACTGCATATAACTTATCTATAGGCAGAAGCAGATCATTCCCCTTCAGCTGGTTAATGTGAAAAATCCTTTCTCTTGCTGGCTTCTTGTACAACTACAATGGGCAGGTAACCCATTGTCCCTTGTTGGACCTTGTTCTCCTGCTAGGATACACTGGCCCATTAGAAATATGCTAGTTCTTACTTAATAAACCTTGGTGACATGACATGTCCACTGTAGTTAATATAGAATGCTAAATAATTTCAGGTGCAAAGAAACTGAGAATCTCTAAATAATAAATACAAGTCTTTACTGGTCCCAAACAAAAACAAAAACAAAAACAATGTTATCTCAGTTTATGTTATGTTATTAGGTTGAACAGCAAAATATATACAAATACTGAAGGAAGTGGATGTTTTAGCCCACTTTTTTGTGGTTTTGATTTTTCTGACTAGATTTAACAATGTAAAAGTTGCCTACTTGCTCAAATAATCAATCCAGTTCAGTTGAACTCATGCTTTGTCTTTGCATCATTGAAAAGGTGTCTTTTGGTGTATTTCTCATAGTTGAAAAATAATGCATATAAATCATTTAAAATGTGGATATTCTTAAAGAAAAAGGTTTGAAAATCATAAAATTCTCTGTGCCATCATGACCTTAACAATACCTGGGGAAACAGGACTCATGGCCAATGACATACGTTAAGGACTTTTTGTCTGAGGCAGTACAAGTATGGAAATATGTGGAGAACAGAGAGATGTATGGATTATATTTTCATTCTATGAATAGCCCATGTCCCCATTAACTTTTTTTTCTCAGCTTTTGTTGAATACTGTATTTTACATATGGTCCTCTCTGGCGATTATGCAAAGAATGCTTGTTCTCTGTTCCCAATTCAATCTGGAACTGCATCTGAATGGAAAGTCAAGCCAGAAGTAAGGTTGACACTCTCTTGTGAAAATACTGGATGCTGATAGCAACCACATGACTGGGGGCAGGGGAAGCACATGAATCTATTCTATGTCTATCCAGAGTATTAGCCAGAAGTCAAAGCATTACTCATGAACAGAATGAAGCATCTGAGGGAGGTGGGGAGTGGCCTGTGGGGTTGGGAGGATATTGCTTAGGATTGAAGTACTTGCTTAGCATACCTTAGCATACATGAGGCTCTAGGTTTTGATTTCCAGGATCACTAAATTGTTTGGTTATGTCTACATTAATGCATAAAGCAAATTGGAACTGAAACCTCAAAGTTCTATTGCTAGATCTTGGGTACAACAACATCAACAAGAAATCTTGAATATACCCACAAGAGCCATGATGATATTTTTGTAAAGCCTTCAGAAGGCTTTACTTTGAACAGAGCTACTGCCAGGGATCTGTGAGGGGAAAACAAGCAAAGAAAAACCTGTTCCTTAAGTAAGTAAGAAACAAATGAATGGCAAGTTAAACCTTGGAAAGTATTGTAAAATTTTTGGGTTTAAGTTAACCTATAGACCTTTGGAGAAACGATAAGATAGAAGAACCATCTATCATAACATGAGATTTTAAAGAATGTCTTCCTTTTTTGTTTGCAGAAGAGAATTTTTCCAAAGCATATTAGTTATCATCTGAGGTAGCTTCTCCTAAACTGTTTAGGTAGTAAACTGATAATTTTTTTTTTAATCAGAAATATTGTTTGGGTCATTAGCCCCCCAATTCTTGTAACTTTTTCTAAATTTATATCCTCCAGTACATTTTTCAAGATAGAGAAGATTCCAACTTCACAACTTTCTACTGTGCACATTTTTTCCCCAAAGCTGCCTAGAAGTCTGTGTTTGTAGTGTGTGTGTGTGTGTGTGTGTGTGTGTGTGTGTGTGTGTGTGTGTGTGTGTGCATGCTAGTCCTGGGGCTTGAACTCAGGGCCTGGCTGCTGTCCCTGAGCTTTTTTGCTTAAGGTTAGTGCTCTACCACATAAGCCATATCACCACTCCTGCCCTTAGGTAGTTAATTAGAGATGAGTCTCATGGACTTTCCTGCCTGAACTGGCTTCGAACTGAGATCCTCAGATCTCAGCCTACTGAGTAGCAAGGATTACAGGGGTGAGCCACCAGCACTAGGCTAGAAGTGTGTATTTTTTTAGTAGGCAGAACCTGTCACCTGTCACCCAGGGTCTAGAGGCTGGGTGATCCTACTTGAAACAGGTCAGCAGGAAAACCTTCCTTCTACAGACAACTAACAGACAAGATAGATGATAGCCAGACAGACAGGTGGATAATTACATAGAGAGAGTAAATTGAGTTTCACTATGAGATTCAAAGATAAAAATCAAGGTAATGGATACAGTGCAGCCCAAGGGGGCAATGGCGATGTTATTGAGCTTGAAAAGATGGATCAGCACAGAGAAGTCTTCTTTGGTGGCTTCCCTGAGCTTTACAGACCCAGAGCCCAGAGGTGGTTTTTTTGAAGGAAGGAACAGAAGTCACTTCTTCCAACATGTCTCTAAGTTTGTGTCTGCAAGAAAACCTTGACTGTATGTTATCACCTTGATCCCACTAGAGCTATCCTCCTAATATACAAACTTTTTGTCTCACTACCCTCAGCCAGTATGTGTGTGTGTGTATGTGTGTGTGTGTGTGTGTGTGTGTGAGATAGAGAATACTACAATCAACAACATTTTCATGCATTTTCACGTATTTGTGCAATATAGTAGAAAGTTCCCACATATGGTCCAATTATTCTTATGCCTCTCCAAAGCCATATTGTTCTGGACTGAACCTGCCTCTGGTGACAAATAATCAGAACAAAATGGTGCAACTGGAGAGAAATATTTTTGGCTGGGAACATGTCCATCTGAAAGAGCTTGGAGGGACCGATGAGCGTCCCAGAGACTGCTCCCACACTCACCGTCACTACTTCTTAAAGGTGTATTCCTCATTGTGAGCGTCACTGCTATTAGGTGACAAGATGACAAATACTCTCCACTGTACCACAACATGCATAGAAAAAAGAAAGTGACATCTTCTCACCCTGGAAGGGCTTGAGAGTTCCATCTAGCTGCAGACACTGACTTATTTTACCAAGGAAGTTTCAGTAGGGAGATGAATTTAAAGAACTGAATTTGTGTGTGTGTGTGTGTGTGTGTGTGTGTGTGTGTGTGTGTGTGTGCGCGCGTCAGTCTTGGTGCTTAAACTCAGGGCCTGGGCATTGTTCCTGAGCTTCTTTTGCTCAAGGCTAGTACTCTACTACTTGAGCCATAGCTCCACTTCTGGCTTTTTTGTTAGTTTAGTGGAGATATGAGTCTCACACTTTCCTGCCCAGTAGTTTTGACCTGTGATCCTCATATCTCAGCTTCCTGACTAGCTAGCATTACAGGTGTGAGCTAGTGGCACCAAGCTAGAACTGAATTTTAACGAAGGAGAGCAAGGTAAAATTATGAATTATGAAGAAGCCAGCCTGAGATATACAAGATGGGGTTTGAGAAAACATTCTCAATCTACATTTCTAAAAAGATCTCATCTGGTCC
This sequence comes from Dipodomys spectabilis, assembly GCF_019054845.1. NCBI lineage: Eukaryota > Metazoa > Chordata > Mammalia > Rodentia > Heteromyidae > Dipodomys > Dipodomys spectabilis. The sequence goes on along the minus strand of NW_024870855.1, from coordinate 8,936,315 downwards.
CTGTTCTGGCATCTGTGGCGGACTAGGTGGAAGTGTTCTGAAGGAGTTCTATAACAAACACCTGACTCTAGTTCCTGATACTGAGTAGCACTTACATTCTGTTTTCCCATTGTTTTCTCTGGGCTGCCACTAGGTAAAGATGGAATTGTCTGTATGATCGATGATCATTTTGTGTATCACCTCTACTTATAGATGCAAGCCCACACAGGAGATGAATGCCAGCCAGTTACAGAGGTTGGTGAGTGATGTTGCTTTTCACAGCCTGATCAAACAAATATCAGAGCGGCTGTTTTCTCCCACCCTGGGTTGTTTAAGTTCGACAAGTGTCAGGGGAATTGACAGACCATCTGGTGGCAAAATCAACTAAGGGAGCCATTCTTTCTTGGATAACTCTGCTCTTAAAAGAACAAGGGATAATGTTGGAAGTTTATGGACTTCAGGATAAATTTGGGGGGACAGGGGTGATGTAATTACAGACTGGTAAAAGCTGAGGACTAGTTAGGAGCTGTGATTATAAAATGCACTGCTTTAGCCTCCAGGTAGTATCTTTTTTTTTTTTTTTGGTGTCAGTCCTGGAGCTTGAACTCAGGGCCTGGGCACTGTCCCTGAGCTTTTTTGCTCTAGGGTAGTGCTCTACCACTTTGAGCAACAGCACTATCTCTGGTTTCCTAGTGGTTTTGAGATAAGAGTCTCACAGACTTTCCTGCCTGGGCTGGCTTTGAATGTGATCCTGAGTAGCTAGGGTTACAGGCATGAGCCACTGGTGCTAGGCCGTCTCTACTTTTGAGGATGGTTTATATCAGAGCCAGACTCATATTTGCAAAATGATTAAATATTGTCTTTCTGGGGGGTCTAGAACTGGCACTGAGCTCTGGGGGTCCTACTTTATGAGTCCGTGTACAACTTCACAGAAGGAATGAGAACAAAGGTTCCCATTCCCAATTATCAGCTTTACAATGAACAGTTCTGATTCTTCCATCGTTAGTGCTCCCTCCATGTATAGGACTTAGCATTGCCTGTCCAGGATACCTTATCATACCCTAAAACATACTTTGGGAAGCCAGATACTAATGACTCACACTTATAATCCTAGAGAGACTTAGATTTGAGTTTTAAAGCCAGGCCAGACAAATCTGTAAGACTCTTATCTCCAGTTAACTAGCAAAACATTGGAAGTAAAGGTGTATTGGGAGTGGTGGAGTCCTGTCTTTGAGTGGAAAAGCTAAGAGAGAGCACAATAACTAGAGATCAAGCCCCAGTAATAGCACAATAATAATAATATGTTGTTACTATTTGGTATTTTGAGGCTACAAAAAAAGGCCCTTGCTAGTCATAGAAGCATACACCTGTATTCCCAGTTGAGGCAAGATGATTTCAAATTTTAGACTAGTCTAGGCTACATATTGAGACTCTTGTCCCCAAAATAAAAACAAGCTAAAAACAATAATAACAATGAAAAAAAGATAAAGGCTCAGAGAAGTGCTAATTAAGTGTGTAGGTTCTGATTTATGCTGTCAGGTTTATGTATCACATCCATTCATTGTCTCCTAGTTATTTGACCTTGGACAAGATACTTAGCTTCTTTGAACCTCAAGGAGTAAGATAGAGTGAACAACAGCTTTGTCCCAGAGGATTGGTGAGAATTAGACTAATTGATATTTGGCTCCCAGCACAGTACTGAGCCTGTAGGGACTACTCAACAAAGCATCTCATTACTTTGGGATGTGACCTGGAAATCTTTGGGAATGTAGTCTTTGCAGGAGGTGCTTTATCCATGTGAACCAAATATAACCAGCTTGTGGAATGGTCCGATTGCCCAATTTCTGCATTTCTTGTTGTATAGCTTTCCATATATGAATCATTGTAGTATTCTCAAAACAAGCCAGGGTGGGATAAATTTGCTGAAGGGTAGGAAGTTGCAGAAGGAGAAGATGGTTAGTTTTTCATAAAAAAGTTAGTCAGAATGGACCAATGAAAAGAAATCCATCACCTGGCTCACTGTACAATGCTTAATAGATTGGACAGGTAGGCAGTGAAATGCATCTTTTTATGAAGTGAGATATCTATTGAAATGGATTTTCCTGTCTAATTGGTATAGACTAGTTTACTCTTGATAAGGGATGAGGGTCAAACAGCTATGAGTGTGTTTATGCCTAACTCATCATGCATGCACCTATGCATGTACAAACACACAAAGCTTCCTTCTGGCATTAGTCCCCTTCCATTTACAATAAAATCTACCTTCAATTCTGCATGACATTGCTGGCAGAAGGACGCAGTTGCTAGATAAGTGTTTGAGGCACTGACAGCAGGCTCTGGACTCAAACATTGATTTGCTAGTGTTCTGCCATCTTCCATAAAGGGAAGATCATGTCCTTGGCATCTGTGATGGAGAAATCTTCCAAGAAGGAGTTGGTTAAAAATGAGCATTTTAGTAAAAAAAAAAAAATCTTGCTATTCCTCTGTCACTGCCCAGGATAGAAAGATGTGGAGTCAATTTAGTGGCCTCAATTGTAGCTGACTCTGGAAGGAATAATATACTCAGGTCCCTTTAGATGCATATTGAACAGGGAGCTATTTCCAGAGCTGTGATTGTGCAGCTTACAACCTGATCAGACTTCCAAACACAGACAACTGCCTTAAAACAGGGCAGAGAGAGGTAAATACCTGTATCTTGGAGAACCAGTGATTGAAAGACTTCCAAGTTCATTTCTGAAGTGTATGTGGGAGTTCCCTGTTTCACAATTTTCTTGTCCAGCTTGATGCCAGGATGAGGTGTGAAATGGCCCAGTGGTGTTGGTAAACAAAGTTGGCCACTTCCTTCTCCATAGAGAGAGTCCAGACATATAAGGAAGACCTCCCATCTCCTACATAACTATCAGATAGCTAAAATGCCCACTGGTAACTGCAGGTGAAAGGTACGGTTTGGCAGGGAGGGATTCCAGTTGCTGGGGTGAGGAGTGGCCGGGGCGGCGGAGTGCACACAAATGTTCCCTCTTCATGGTTTCCTGCAGAGATGACTTGCAGGGGTCCAACCAAGCGGCGAATCTCATAGACTGCACTAATGTGACCAATTAAAATGAGCTAACTTGCAAGCAAACTGAAAATACTTGTATTTCCAGTTTATTCATCCATAGTATGATAGGTGCCAGACACTGTCCAAGTTCAAGAGATTCAGAGACGAGGGAAATACAAACAAACTGACATTATGCTCTCATGGAACTTCAGTTCTACAAAATGCAATAGGTGACAATAAAATAATCCTACTAAGAAATGTAAAATTCCATCCCTGAGGAGTGGTACAGGGAGGGGAGGAATGGGATGAAAGCGTAAGTGTGCTAGTTGACATTATTTGACAGTAAAGGAAGATTGCTCTGAGGAAACAAAGCTCTAGCTGGAAATTAAAGTAATTCCTGAGGTGAAGTGGTGTAAGGGAATTCTAGGCAGTGGGAAACAGCACAGATGTCCCCATTAATCCTTAGGAGGCACATTCCAAGATGCTCAGTGAAAGTCTGAAACCACAGCAAGCACAGACCCTCTATACACTGGGGTTTTTCTTTTCCTATGCATATATATGTGTGATAAGTATGATAAGGTTTATTTCACAGATTAAACCCAGTGAGTGATTAATGACCAATGGAGTAATTATAACTGCAGACTGTAATAAAATTTATATGAATATAATCTCTCAGAATCCCTTCTTGCACAGAATGATCCCTTCTTCTTCTGATAATGTGAGATGGATACAATACCTGTGTGATGCGGTAAAGAGGTGTGAAGGATGCAGGCACTGTGACCTGGCATCTGTCAGGGTTACTTGAACACAAACCCTGCAATACCATTAACGCTGATCTGATAACACAGATGGCTGCTAAGTGACTACTGAGCAGATAGCACATACAGCACACAGGACAATGGATTACTATGTCCTAGGTGGGTTGAGTAGAATGGTATTCATTTAAAACTCATGAAACTTCCAGGCACTGTTGGCTCATGCCTGTAATCACAATTAGTCAGGAGTCTGAGATTTGAGGATTGAGGTACCCAATCAGGAGACTCTTACCTCCAATGAACAGCCTGAAGTGGAGCTGTGGCTCACATGATGGAGTGCCAACCTTGAGTGAAAAAGCTAAGGGACAGTACCTAGACCCTGAATTCAGGCCCCTGTACCAGGGGCACACAAGAATAAAATGAGATTTAAAAAAACTTGCAAGTTATTTATGGAATTCTCCATGTAGTATTCTCAGACTGTGGTTGAGTGTGGGTAACTGGAAGCGTGCAAAGCAAAACCTCAGTTAGAGGGGACTACTGTAGATGTACACACTTTGGGGCCAGCAAGTGGGGGTGGGGGAGATCATGATCTATCTGAGGAAATAATGAGGCTTGGGTGGAGAGCTGGGGAGCAAGGCAGGGAATGTGGCTGGAGGAGTCAGTCTGGATCCTTCAGGGATTCCTAGATCATTTTAATTATCATTTGGCATAAGAATAATGGGAAACCTAATGATTTTGGTTTTTAAAAACTAGTAGTGCCATAAAACAGGACAGTTTCTTATATAGTTTCCACACACAAAGCTCCACATAGTGCCAAGTATTTTCAGAATGTCTCAGGCTTCACATCCCACTTGCCTGAGACCCGGTGGATGTCCAGGGGCTGTGGAGGGGAGCAGGCTTCACCAGATATTCTCTGATACACAGACAGGCTGATTTCCTCTAGGTGGAGACTCAAAGGACACACTGGAAACCGAAAGTGGGTGAAAGGAATCTAAATTGGTTAAATGTCAGATACATCTATGATTTATGTTTCTTTTACATCTCATTGCTGACAAAGCTAACATGCCTATATAAAGGGTGTGTGTGTGTGTATGTGTGTGTGTGTGTGTGTGTGTGTGTGTGTGTGTGTGTGTGTGTGTGTCGGCATAGAGACCATGAGATCTGTTGCCTGATTTCTCCCAATATCATGCTTAGGCCAGGGAAACACACTTTCTAGAAAAATACAAATTACATCCCATGAACCAGGCAACTTCCCATTAACTTTTCTTTCTTTTTATAACTAAACAAGCAAATGATACTCATTATATGTACAGTAAGAAATTTGTACAAAAGAATATAAAAAGAATGAAAAAAAATCCCAGTTCTGCTAACGTTTTGGTATATGTACTCTTAGGTTTTTTGTTTCTCTCCAAAATACAGTGGATATATCTTTCAGATTTCTCATAAACGCATAGCAGTGAATGATTGACATGCTCATTTTTAACAGCAAATCCCACCTACAATGGAAATTAATCTAGAGGCAACTGGAGATGGAAAAGCCACAATTTCTATCATGAGATGCATGTTTTCTTGGAAAACCTAAGTCTAGAGCAAATAATTCTGGCTTTCAATTTTGAACATAACTATTTCCTTTCAAACTATTAGCAATTTTGGTAACAATGAGGACATTAAAAAGTATGTGTATCATGAGTAAAGGAAAATCATTATCCTTATAACTTTTGAAAATCAAAATGAATTTGGCAAATATGAAGTAGATGTCTCTTACCTATATCTCTGGAAGCAAAGCAAAATCCTAGCCAGTGTTGATTCTTCTTACCTCAGAAGACAATCTGAGGTATGGGTATTTTATTCGTGTACATATACTAATTGTACTAGTTTTCTAAGACTGCCAGAATAAATGGCAACAAACTGAGTGACTTAAAATAGTACAAATAAGACCTAGATCTAAGGATCACAGTTCAAAGCCAGCCCAGGCAGGAAAGTCTATGAGACTCATCTCCTATTAACCAGTAAAAAGCCAGAAGTGGAGCTCTGGCTCAAGTGGTAGAGTGCCAGCTTTGAATGAAAAACCCAAGCAAGAACTTGAGCCTCCGAGTTCAAGCTTCAGTATTGTACCAAACAAACAACAACAACAACAAATCAACAAATGTTTTTATCTCAGACGTCAAAAAGCCAGAAGTCCAAATTTCAGCATCTATGTGGTTGATTCCTTCTGAAAACTGAGGGATAGTCTGTCTCGTGCGCCTCTCTTGTTTCAGGTGGCTTTATCAGCAATCCTTGGTTTTATCCTCTTTGGCTTATATGTCATTGTTTTATTCTCTGCTTCCATTATTGCATAGTCTTATCCCTGTGGAGCTTAGGTGTCTATATATAGGTTTACCTCCTCTCTTCTTTCTCATATAAAGACACAAGTCATTGCATTTAGGTGTTGCCTTAATCCATTGTTTGCATGTGTGAACTCCTAAAAGGGTGTGTGTGTGTGTGTGTGTGTGAACAAATGGAAGGTGGAATGGAGGGTAAACACAGTGATCATAGTACAAATTTTTGAAAAATGGAAGTAGGGAACTTGAATTGGGAAGGGAGGTGGGAGAGGGAGGGAGAATAGGGGAAGGGTAACACTGATCAAGATACATTGTAAACATATATATATATATATATATACATATATATATATATATATATGTTCAATTGAAACCACCTTGTATATCTTTTTTCTTTTGTGCTAGTCCTGTGCTTGAACTCAGGGATTGGGTGTTGTCCCTGAGCTTCTTTAGCTTAAGGCTAGTACTCTACCACTTGAGCTACAGAGCCACTTCTGGTCTTTTCTAAGTAGTTTATTGGAGATAAGAGTCTCGTGGCCTTTCCTGTCTGGCCTGGCTTCAAACCTTAAACCTCAGATCTCAGCCTCCTGAATAGCTAGGATAACAGATGTGAGCCACCAACACCTGGCTTGTATATCTTTTTGAATAATAATTTTAAAAGTTCTTAGCTAGAAATAAGGTCACATTCTTGGTACAGGAGATTAAAACTTGAATATATCTTTTTGAGGAACACAATTAAGCTGACTAGATATACTACATAGCATAATTTCAGCATGTAATAATTTTTCTTATCTATTATTAGCATGATTGTAAAGAAAATCTCTTTCCCCCCGTTTTTAGCACAATGTAGAGACATATTCAACATCAGATTAAATCTGGGCAATAGGAAGGTCAAAGAGCACATTCACGCGTCCCAAGAATTGTCTTTCTATAGTCACTTAAGGATATATTAATCTATTAATTTAAGAGTGGAAAATGAAGGGTATGTTGAAGTGAAGGAGCCTTCAAATTCTAAGTATAAGAAATACTGCTAGGTATATAAAAAGAAAGCAAAAACAGATGCAACTGTATGGTTTTTAATAGAACTGGAACGTAATGTATTTACAAAGTAGGATAAGAAAAGGTTGAGCTTTATTTTACATTGAGTGTTTTAAAATGAAGTCTGATGAGGCATAGTATAATTTCTGTGAGCACATATTCAATAGTAAAAATTATCTTGGCCCCTATTGGATTTCTCCTATATGATTTTTTTTTCCTGTAACATGGTTTTGGAAATTAATTTTCTACAACTCACAGATTTGTCCATAGGTTTACATGGTTTGAAATGAGCTACTATATTATAACTGCTCTTAAGCAAGGCCTACATTCTCTTCCTAGATCAGCACCTTACTGGTTGAGCTTCTCTAGCCTTGATCCTATGATCTATCACAAACCTCTCTACCTAGCCTAGACCCTTGTGTTCATCAAGGTAGACTTAATTGTCTCTATTGTACAATTACTGAAAACCATTGAATCTGCTGTTCACATCTAGGTTCTTGATGAGGAAAGGTAAGGGGTAGTGGGGAAATCACACAAATTTATGGACACATGGCCCTACAAATTCATAGCATCTACCTGTCTCTGGGAATTATATACAGCTGGCTGCCTGTTAGTGATCCTAGCTAGGATTCTTCCTACTGAACAGCCACATTGGGTGGAAGTTTCATGATCTGCAACATAAACTTCTGAAGATTCTCCTTGGTTTTATGGGATCCTTTCTCTAAGTGAGCTGATTCTTACATGGTTGAAAAGGCTTCAGAGTCTATACTCTGTGATTTTATTCACTGTAAAGAATTCTTTTGGGGAGAAGCATAGTAACAGTGACCAAAAAAGTGTCTGGCAAATTCTTGCATCCATGTAAAGCAGCAGAATAGATATCCTCTTTATTCTATAGCCATCAATTGCATGTTAGAACAAAAAGAGAAAAGTATGGGAGTGTGCAGCTTTGATTTAGAAGTCTCATCTGCTCATGACTACTGGAGGGTGGTTGGTTCATGGTACAGACTCAAAATCTACTTTGTGTCATACAGTTGTTTCTCTTTATAAATAGTGATGTGTGAAAGAAAGTGGGTACAATGGAATTGTTTAAATACAGAGAATATGGGTTCTTTTCTTTCACTGATGGGAAACAGAGAAAAATTACATTCTGTTGCTAGCAGTTGAAGTATCACGGCTGTTTCCCCCACAAGCCATTAATAATTTTTTGTTAGATTGCATAATTTATAGTATCAGTTTTGAATGCATAATGTAATACTGTGTACTGAAGGGTAGTTAGTCTTTCTTCAAATAGGTTACTGAAAATGAAATAAAGACCTAGATTAAATTTCCATACTAGGGAGAGAAAATGAATTAATTTGCTGACTTGCAAAAATATGTACTAACATTGTGGAGATAATCTAAATTCCAAAAATTATCTCATTGTTCTAGCTATCTGAGATGATTCCATTGCAAAAGCAATTGCTAGGAAAAATTTTGGCACAACAGTTTAAGAAAAGAATGACTTACTTTTTGAAATTATCTTTAAATGTTTGTACAAAGGGATATCAGTTTAACATGCCAGTTTATAAGTGCAATGCATCATGATCAATGTCACCCTTCCTATCATTCTCCCCTATTTGTCCAAAACCCACCCATTTCTTCCATTTAGCTGGTTCAAATGATCTAAGCTATAGCTAAACAATAATAAAACAAGATAAAATTACTTGGGAACTTATAGCATAACATTAAAAAGTAATCAATTTATCTTAGTGTCTTTGATTTTCAAACATGGCATTATGAGTAAGAACCAGGAAATTTTTGTTTTCGCTTCATATTTGGCTCTGCTTTAAGCTGAGTAAAGAATTCTAGAGATTTACATTTGTAGAAATTTGTACCTTTAGAGATTTGTCTTTTTTTCCTGTGGTTTAAGAAAATACAATTCATGTTTCATATTAGGAAACTTGTACTAAAATGACTATATGTATATTTTTCCACATTACCATCTGTTCCTGGCTGGTGTCTACATTAAGTTAGTAATATTTTTAACCTACATTTGATATTATTATGTTTTGCATGGATTCATAGCCTTAATTTTTTGCTAAGTGTTCTCTTCCTTAGAAACTATCAAGCTTCATCTGTGGGATTGGTTCAAGCCCCTGTGGGAATCCCAAATAGAATTCTAATTTTCTCTGGGCTTTGGGCACCATTTGCTGTTTACTCCTCTGCCGTACTGTTGCTTTGGTTGTAATAACAGGACTGCATTCATCGGGACATGTGATGTCTTCCTTAATGTGACCTCACTTTTGTCCTTATTAAAAGGAAGGAAATCAGAATGAAAGAGAGACATGGAAAGGCTCACATAAGGGTGGACATAGGTGACCTTGAAGAATGAGAACTGATAAGTTTGGATGCTTTAAAAATGAGTAGACTAAGATTTGGAGGGGGGAGGGATATGATTTGTGAAAATATCAAGTTATGATGATATGTAAACTCCTCCAAAAATTCTTTTTTGAGCCATTTACAGTCTTGTTTTTTTTTAAATGTGTTCTTACTGTTAAAATGTACTTTTCTACATAGTATTTTCCTACTTCTGTTTAGTTGCAATGTTTTTAAACAAACAGAATGATTTTGCTTAGATTGCTCATTTAATGTGACTAGTAAAATCTGTAGGTCACTAACTATTTGGAAATTTAATGTCTTCTGCTATTCTGTCAATAACAGCATTGTCATCATTATGATTAATACTCTCTAAGGTAGAACTTTGGAGAGAAATGTTGGATTCATGCAACTTTGGTACTCTCTTCTAAGGTAATAGATTGTTTGATAAAAAGTTATTCATTTTCCAAGTCTATAAAGTTCGCTGTTTCTGAGGCCCTTCTCTGAACGGGGCGTCTCACTATTTCCCTTTCCTTTTAAATAGACTCTGTTTGCCTTAAACAAGATAAAATAAATAAATCTGGTATACTTCTAAGTTTAGAAATTCTTTGCTAAAATTATTAAAATATTTCTTAACCTCTCTATCCCTGGAATTGTCTTGAGGTTATGTACAAATTAAAAGGATTTTACAGACTCAAGCTGGAGAAATCACACCTAGCCTTGATAAGCTTCATAATGCTAATGCTGTTTTGATAGAGTAAACCACAAGCAATGCAAATATCAGCCTCTACCCTCCAGTACAGGTGTGTAATAAGCACATGTAATTAAACCAAAGATACATAATGGTTTGTTGTTGGATACGCATTTATAACAGCTGACTACCGTGCTTAATGTGTGGTTCATGAGTTAGGTAATTTTCTTATGTCTCCGCTCCTTGAACAGAATATTCCTTCTGGACTCATATACAAAATAATTCTGAGCCTTTTACACAGTAGATTCCCACTGCTGCCTGTAATTTAGCATCTTTGCCAGATCAGCATTACGGAAAGATGATTAAAAAGAGCATGTAAATTCACAAACAAGTCATTTTATTCTTCAACTTAACTAATTTAGAAATGCCCCCCAAAAGGAAAGTTATCAAAATGTAAGGCTTTAGACATGGTTTCCATCTTAGAGAAATATATCAACCATGCATTTAATCACTGTTATGCATAAAATATGGTTTATGGCTCTGCTCTCTATATCAAATAAGCTTCGTTGTATATTATGAATCCAAGTCTTTTAAATGGCATAAAGCAAATATGAACAACTAGCACTGGTTTTCCAAAACATCAGTGTAGAAACAGACAGCAAAATGCACAAACTATTTCTTGTTGTTAAAAAGGAAAAAGACAACTGAAGAGTGTGAATTTAGATAAGATACTGGTTACATAAGGTACTCCACTAAGAATTAGATAATTTCCAAATTACAAAAAAAATTAGCTGGGCGCTGGGCGCTCACACCTGTAATTGTAGCTACTCAGCAGGCTGAGATCTGAGGATTGCAGTTCAAAGCCAGCCTGTACAGGAAAGTCTGTGAAACTCATATCTCCAATAAACAAGTGGTAGAGCACTAGCCTTGAGCTGAAGGGCTGAAGGACAGTGCCCAGGCCCAGAGTTCAAGCCCCAAGACCGCCAAAAAAAAAAAGTGTATTGCCTCTCAACTTCTTGTCTAATATTAGCAAAAGTATTATATTAATACTCGCGAAGCATATTTATGAGCATATTTAATTAATGGCATGTGACAAGAAATACAGTTTTTTAAAATAATTAACAGGGGCTAGGAAGGTGGCTCAGTGGTAGAGCGCTTGCCTTGCATGCATGAGACCCTGGGTTCGATTCCCCAGCACCACATAAGCAAAAAGAAAAAAAGCCGGAAGTGGCGCTGTGGCTCAAGTGGTAGAGCGCTAGCCTTGAGCTGAAGAGCTCAGGAACAGCGCCTAAGCCCAGAGTTCAGGCCTGTGACTGGACCCCCCCCCCCCAAAAAAAAATAAATAAAATAATTAACAGTTTTGCTGATTAACATTCATATATATTCACTAAAGAATATAATACTTCTTTATGTGGCCCTATGAAATTTATATGAATAACATCGGGAAGAATATGTTATTGTTAAATTCTATATTTCCATTGTGACTCACTTTATAATTCAAAGTATACACACATATCATCTGGATTTTGAATTGGGCAACAACCCAACGAATCATAAAATCTTGTATAATAGTTGTGAATTTCCTTATTTCAAACTTTTAATTCTTTCTTCCCACTGTGATGCTATAATATCATGATACTGTAAGACATGTCTTTATAACTCAAGTATGTTCAATTGAGATGATGCTTCTTAAAGAACTAGGAATGGTTAGAAGAGTCTCTCCACTAAGATTGATAATGTGGAGGGGAAAAATGCACATTTGCTTTTTCTCTTTTACACAGGTTGTGTCCTACACAGGTATTATACTATATAGTCTGTGGTAAAAATGGTTCTAATAATATCCAAGCTCAATAGCATTTTCCCAAAAATTACTGCATAGACACCATTAATTATTACATTCAAGTGTGGACATTGCCTGTTGAATTCAGCTGGTTGTGATTTATACACCATTTCAAAAGAAATGCAAGGAAATAGAATTAAAAAGTCTTACTTTCCACATTAGCTATACAGCTCATCATCTCCTTCTAGACATCTTTCAGAACAGGAACTAAATCATAAACTTTATCCATTTGGTTAACTCTCAAATCCTTGCTTGAAACTAATTTTAGGTAAACGCTTTCTCTCCATTGAGGTTCTTGCATGAACTTTGAGAAATGGAGGCCTGTCTCAGTGTAGTCACTGTAACTCTTGTTAGTTTAGTTCCTTTTCCTTGTGACATGAATTAGTCATTACTTACTCTGTCTTCTTTTTCTGTGACCTTGAGAATGCGGTTGTGATTGAGTATGTGTTGCGGGGCAGTGTATGCCTTCAGCCTATGTAGTTTGTTAATATAAGAGACTTGGGCATGGCCAAAGTGGTAGGACATTTGCCTGTCATGTTTCAGGGCCTATATTCAACTCCTAAAAGACTTGGGCTAGATTTCTTTATTCAGAAAGAGAATTCACCAAAAGGGAGCTCCAAGCTGGGCACCTAGCTACTCAGGAGGCTGAGGTCTGAGGATCAAGGTTTGAAACCAGCCTAGGCAGGAAGCTCTGTGAGACTCTTATCTGTAATGAAGCATGAAAAAAAAAGCCACAGTTGAACTATGCCTAGTCCTGAGCAAAAAGCTTAGGGACAGTGCCAAGACTGGCACCCACACAAAAAACTTTTAAAGAGAACTGCTGTTACTTTCTGCTAGCATGTAACATGCCCAATTTCACCTTCCTTCCCCCTTTCAAAAGCCACGGAGTTTTGATGCACCATGGTGGGTCTTCCTTCTTCCCTCTTAACTACCTACTGTGGCTAGAAATCTCCATCTCATTTTGCCTGTTCCCCGAATTGGGTTTCAGCCTTCCTCATACTAAAGGATTCTTTCCATCAAACACTGTCATCCCATTCAAGTGATAAAAACCCACCTAAACCCTAAAACGTGTTCTCTCGATCTTAACATATTTTATTTTCTTTTAATGTTTTCTACATGAAGGTTCTACCTCTGACTTCACTTTAGCCCTCCCTGTACCCCTGTACAATTCTTACTACAGTCCCCGTTTCTAACTCTCAGAGACCATTTTCAGTTGTCTTCTCTTGAGAAATCTTGTCAGCTATCTAAACTGTGGCCCACTCTCTTTCTCTGTGTTCACAGTTCTATAGTATCTAGTTTTCACTCTAGAGCTCTGAACACCCTCAGTGTTTCTTCTTTTTGGCTCTCTTCCTCTTCTCTCTACCCTCCACTCATCTCTATTTTCAACTCATGTCCCATCTTTTCTTAGTCTTCTGTCTCATGCACTAGGAAATCTTACTTTTTTTTACTTCTTCAAATAGAATTTGTATGTCCATGATGTCCACTTTTTTTTTTTTTTTGCCAGTCCTGGGATTTGAATTCAGGGCCTGAGTACTCTCCCTGAACCATTTTGCTCACAGCTAGCACTCTACCACTTGAGCTATAGTTCTACTTTTGACTTTTTGCTGATTAAATTGGAGATAAGAGTTTCATGAACTTTCCTGCCTAGGATGGACTTGAACCAGCATCCTCAGATCTCAGCCTCCTGAGTATCTCGGATTAGAGGCCTGAGCCACTAGTGCCCAGCAAAATCCCAATTTTTACTTCAATTCTAATCTTATTCTCTGAGTCTTAGACCCAATAGCAAATTTTATTCTTGACATTTGTTTTTGGATGTCTCACAAGCATCTTGAGCACACATTATCAAAGCATGCTCACAACATTTTCTCTAAACTTTCCCCTCTTCTAGTCCTCATTATCTTTGTAAAGAGCAATAAGCTAAGTTGCAAATAGCAGAAACTCAAAAATCAACCTCAAAACTTCATCCATACTTACCTTACATTTAGTAAATTCTGAGTTCTAAATATTATTCAGATCGATCTATTTCTTTCCATAGCAACAGCTAGTATGTTAGTCATTTGTGAATTGGGCTAGCATAATGCTTCTGGCAATAATCTCGTGGCTTTACTGCCCAGGCTGGCTTTGAATTTTGATCCTCAAATCTCAGCTTTCCTGAGTAGGTAGGGTTATAGGCATGAGCAACCAGCACTGGTCAAGAGCCTTCTACTTTTAATCTCTTTAGAAGCTACAGTAGGTTTGGTCTGTGCTTTGGCAAGGTAAGAAAATCAAATAAGAGACAAGATAAGGAACCATGGGACAGGATGAAGAATATTTAGAAAGAAATTTTACTGTGAACTCTGTCACTGATCTAGAGAACCGTGCTCTGGATGCGGGCAAAGGATTGGAGCCACTTTGGTGAAAACTAAGCACAGAGAACTGAGATTCTCCTGCTAGTCTCAAGGCAGTAGGCTGGCATGTTGTTGAGGGACCATATGCAGGGGGACAGCAAGTGTCCTCTAGGTGCTGAGAATGAGTACTAGCACCAGCTTCCAACTGGCAGCTCCTAGTAAGAGTTGGGACTTTGTTGTAGTAGAGTTTCAAGCCAGGAGCACTTCTATTTGCCTAAAAGGGCTTAGAGGAGGAACTCAAGCCTCAGATAATACCTAGATTTCAGCCCAGTGAGATCCTGAGTTGAGGACACAGCAAATCTAGCTCCTGACCCATAGAAACTGCAAGGTAATAAATTATTGGTTCTGCAAGCAAACAAATTTAGAACCATGCATCAGGCAGAAATAGGAAACATGGCCAGGTGCAGGTGGCTCAGGCCTGTAATCCTAACTATTCGAGAGGCTGAGATCTGAGGATGGCAGTTCAAAGCCAGCCTGGGCAGGAAAGTCCACAAAACTCTTATCTCCAATAAACCACCAGAAAACCGGAAGTGGCTCTGTGGCTCAAGTGGAAGAGCACTAGCCTTGAACTGAAGAGCTGTGGGACAGTGCCCAGGCTCAGAGTTCAAGACCCACAACTGACCCCCCCCCAAAAAAAAAGAAAGAAAGAAAGAAAAAGAAAAAAATATGTATTCAAATGTGTTTTTTCTTTCATGCGATTGTTTCTAGTACATTTATAAGATTATTTCTTTGTTGCTTTGTATGTCCCTCCCCCACAGTATAACCCCTGCTTTCACTGTATTTGAGGTTGGTATAATTTGTGGAGGGGAAAGGGAAAAACAAATCGTTTAAATAGGGATACAGGTGGACCCATTGCAACAATGAGATGTACAAGTCATTATGTCAAAAATGAACTTTACAACCTAGGTGCAGGGGGGGGGGGGGCGGGGGAAAGGGAGGGAAGATTGGGTGGGGGGGCGGGGGGAGGATGGGAAGGTATGGTAAGGGGAAACAAAGGAGGAGGCTACAATGCTTGATAAGAAATGTACTCATTATCTTGCCCATGTAATTGTAACCCCTCTGTACAGTATTTTCACAATAAAAAGAAAAGAAAAAAAGAAATAGGAAATGCATGCAATACTCTGCAACGTCACCTGGAAATATCCTGTGCACAGTCAAATCTCTTATTTTGTTCTGTTTTAAATTGGGTCTTAGGATATAGTTTCCACTGGCCTGAAACTTGTGATCTTGAATACCAGGATTATAGGCATGAGCCACTATGCTTTGCTTAATCCTCAGTTTAAATGTGTATCTCTGTTCGTCCTGATTTTCCCACTTAAAAGTGATCTTTTTATATTTCTAAGGGACTTTGTTTCTTTCTGATAGTAACCTCTGCTTTTGATTATAGCTACTAGGATGTGCTTTCTCTCTACTCCCGAACTGTAAGTTCCTGGACATCAGAGATGCCATGGACTATGCATACGTATTACAGACTCAAAGAACTGATCATTCACTTTGGCATCTAGCAAATACTTCTCAAGCATCTAAAGTTCAGCATTTAGCTTCACCCAGCTTTTCCTTATAGTTTGTGAGTAAATTCCCTATGGCTTAGTACCATTGCAGAATTTTCTGAATTGACCTTCCTTAGAGGTAACTTCTTTTATTCATATATAAGCATCATACTTAAACTCCAACGTGGAAGTCAGTGGAGATAGATTTATGAGTTTGCAAATTCCAACCAACCAGCACTTTGGTGTACAGATACAACGTATAGGTGCACCTGTGGTCATCCACAGTCACAACTGTTACTCCCTTTTGCTTAACACTCCAGTTTTTGCTCACTTGTGTGTGCTCAAGTAGGTTTAAATAATAAATAATGAGGAACCCAGTCTCAGAAAACAGCATCTCTCAGTAGTGGAAACATTAAGATCAGACTTGGTTAATTGAAATCATGCATCGAACTAAGTTGCCACTCTGACGTGATCTGACAAAAATGATCATAAGATAAAATTGCCTCTTGCTGATCCCCACCTATCTTACATTTCAACTTGCAGCAAGATTGAGGCAAACTGCTCCAATTTACTGCTCCCGACCTGCTGATAATGGACGCTTTACCGTGCTCTCTCCCTTCATTACTGCTCAGGTCAGGGCTGTTAACAGGGACTCTTGCCACTTTTGACAGATAGTCACTACCAAGATGAATGGCGGTAGCCACATGACCACTTAGGACCAGGCCTTCCCTTTCCAGTACTTTCAAAATGCCTGTAAAAAGTAAATAAATAAAAATCAAAGACCACACTGCACTGTTTAACTCTTTATTAACTAGGAGAATCAATAAGGCACCAGGCATCTGTGACCTGGTGAATCTTTTATTGTAGTATTACAACTATTTCAAAGCCACCACCTTACAGGGTTGTTGAAAGAAACTTCCTCAAGAAGATGCCTTTGTACATTGTGTTCTATTGGGGATAAAATCTGGGCTGCAAATGGAGTTCTTTGTGGGAGGAAGGGAATATTTTCCAGAAGTCTCAACTGGTACAGTTGCAGCTCCTACTTGTCTGAGTTTAAGTAAGGTTATTCGAGATAAAAAAATTAATTATGAGGAAAACAGACTATCTTTAATACCACATACATAAATAGCAATTGAGACCCTGATTCTTTGAATGTTCAATTGTTCATGGACAACCTTTATTAAAACCTTAACATCTATTTTCAAATTATCCTACTTATTTTTACAAAGAAAAAAATAGAATTTATGTATTAGTTTGTGCTATTTTCTTTTTTTTTGGTCTGTTGTGGGTTTTGAACTCTGGGCCTGGGTGCTGTCCCTCAGCACTTCAGCTCAAGGTTAGTGCTCTACCACTTGTGCCACAGTGCCACTTCCAGTTTTCTGGTGGTTTATTGGAAATAAGAGACTTGTGGACTTTCCTGCCTGGGCTGGCTTTGAACCACGATCCTCAGATCTCAGCCTCCTGAATAGTTAGGATTATAGGCGTTAGCCACCGGTGCCCAGCTTGTGCTGTTTTCTTAAGTAGATATATCATAGTTTAGAAAAGTAAGTACTAAAGTTTTTAAGCAAGCCAAAGGAGAATGGAGTACATATGGATTACGTTTCTTAAGAATTGTAACTCAATTCTATACATAAATGAAACACAATTTATATAATGCTCTAGTTTGTATCTGATTTCCAATATGCCTGTTCACTTCTGCATTTGACAAACAGTCAAATGAGCTCTTCACATTCTTATTAGATTTACATTTCATTGTCTAATTCACTGTGCCTCATGAAATTAGATGACTATTAAATACCATAATCTGTTATCCACCATTAAAATTAATTGATTTTCATGTCATTTTAGAACTAACGAATTGTCTAGAGACAGTCTCATAAACCACATAGCATAGTGGGAAAGCTATTTTATTCCCCATTATTTCTAGTAAGGTTGAACAGGGCGATGAACTTGCTGGTTTTTCGCTCTGCAGAAATCTCAAGAACATAATTATTCCAACACTGTTATTTTTATTGCTCTACAACCATGCTTGCAAATGATGTGGCTATATTCAATAATTATACTCCATGGATAAAATCCACATTCATGAGAAGGTTTTGAAGATGTGGAGGCTATTTAACATTGCCCTGGGAGAAGTTAGTCTGTCATACAAGGATTTGTCCAGATATAGTACTGTGTTGTTATCAGATCATATCATTTGAGTGAACATGCCATTTGGAAAAATAAAACACTACCAAAGATTTGCTGTAAGAGGTATACATGGGTAGCTTTGTGTTGTGTTACATGAAAAAAAACCTTATTTGCCATTTTGGTTCAGAGATTATATTGTTACATTACAATTCAAAATCCTCATAGTTACTGAAAATTTATTATTTTTGCACCATACCATACATTTTTAAAAAGCACTGTTTTCATTTAATCTTCAACATGCTCTCAGGAACTAGGCTTTGGATTTTGCCTCTCTCTTACAGGTAGGGAAACCAAGGCAGGAAGTGACCATGCAAGTTATCTAAATTCATGCAATTAATAACAAAAGAGTTAGGTTTGAATCATCTTAGTCTCCACTGAAAAACTCCTCTTTGAGCTTGTCAAAACGTCATTATATAACTTGGTAAAGTAATATAAAGGCTTCCTTAATGGCTTACTATTTTAACTTTTTTTTTCTGTTGAAAGTGAACGCCATAGGCCATCTTCTGTCTTATCCTAGCTTTAGTCTATACCCCCTGGTTTTGTTTTGTTTTTTAAAGTACTTCAGTATTCCCATGGCTTTTTAAAAAATACAAATATAATTAATTTACTTTATTGTTATTATAAAGGTACAGATTACAGAGGGATTACAATTACATGAGTCAGGTAATGAGTACATTTCCTTTTTTACAGTGTCCTTTGAATGTTCATTAAAAAGTGGTTCTGGGGCTAGGGGTGGAGCTTAGTGGTACAGCACATGCTATGCATGCACATAGTCCAAGGTTCAGTTCCTAGCATCAGTAATAATAGTAATAACCATCATCAAAATCATAATATTTCCACTTATAAACAATTGGTTTAATGGCTTAATCAAAGAAAAAATGTCACTATTAAAAAAAAATCTTTGAAGCTGGGTGCTAGAGTCTCAAGCCTGTAATCCTAGTTACTCTGGTGGCTGAGATCTGAAGATTGTAGTTGGAAATCAGCCTGAGCAGGAAAGTCCATGAGACTCTTATCTCTAATGAACTGCCAACAACAACAGAAAAACTGCAAGTGGAGTTATGGCTCAAGTGGGTAGAACACTTGCCTTGAGCAAAAGAATCCCAGGGACAGTGCCCAAGCCCTGAGTTCAAGCTTTAGGAATGGCATAAAACCAAACAAAAACAAACTAGAAAACAAAAAAAAAACCTGTTCAATATCAATAAAATTGTCCCATACAAATTTCAACTAATGAGTGACTCTCTAGATTTAAGGCACTCTCCCCTTCATAATTGAGACCTGAAAGCGAGCACCATTATGTCCATATGCTGAGGGAAAACTAAAAAGTGGGTTAAAAGGAGGGCTGACAGTCCTGGGTGATTCAGATAACATGTGCTGTGACCTGAACTTTACCCAAGGTCTGGCCTTTTATTCTCAATGTTACCTTAGTTTTGACATGTGATACACCACTATGCTCCCCTAGTTTCAAGGAAAACTTTATTCTGATTATTAATAATCTCACTATAATTTCCTCTGTCACTCTTAGTTGGACAGAACTACTTAGTACTCGAATGAGCTTTAAGTATTTCTATGCACTGGGCCATTATGAGAATAGATGGGTCTGCCACACTGTTGACCCCTGACTTGTCTTTTTCTAGGACTTTTTTCTTCATTTGCTCACTGTGATGGCCTTTCTGGTTCCATTCAAGTACTCCTTTAGGGGCTGGGGACTGTGAAGGTCTTTTGTAGATGCGATTAAAGCCCATAATCAGTTGATGCTAAGTAAAGATTATCCTAGAAAATCATCTGTCAGACTCAAACCAGTTGGAAAACCTGAAAATAGAACTAAATCTTTCTAAAAGAAGAAAGTTCATCTGAAGACAGCTGCTCCCACATATGCTCGTGAATCCCAGCCTGACAACCTGCCCTATGGCTTTCAGACTTGCCTACTTAGAACCCTGACCTAATAAACCACTTCCTCAATAGATGTTTCCTACTGGTTCTATTGCTCTGGTAGAACCCTGACTAATCTAGCCATCAGTACCTGCCAGAGACTTGCTTCAAATACTGCGTATGTTCTCCCAGGCTCTTCTCATTTTATGCCTGGTGGTATGGAACATTGGGTTCTCAGCCTTTTCTTTCTCCTTCATAATTTGCCATTGAAATCAGATTCATGACCCTACAACATAGATCCCATTGTTTTGCATCCTGATTCAGGGCTTATCTGTGTATTCTATTAGACATGAGCATTCAAAGATGAATAAAAACATAGATGTTTGCCAATGTGTGAGACCTTGTTACTCTAAAGTAAACAATTTTCTGTCTTCCCCATTGCATGAAGAATGATAAAAACTATTCAGCCCAGCAAGGCAGGACCCACAGACTTTAATCCAGATTTTTGCTAGTTAATTGGAGATAAAATCTCAGATTTGAAGCCAGGTGCTGTGGCTCCTACCTGTATTCCTAGCTACTCAGTAGGCTGAGATCTGAAGATCACAGCTAATTATGTTTCCACAAATTATGAAAACTCAATCCCATAGACCAGTACAATAACGGGAAGTGGAAACACTAAATAAATATTTATGGACTGGTGGGTGGATAATCACACTGAGAAAAGAGTTTGCTGTTCTTTGTACCTCAAGTAGATCTGCCTAGCCAAAATGAGTGAGTCTCTGGAGAGCTAACCATTTGTGTAGAAGGTATTGCCTCTCTTCCTGTAATGAAAACCAATGTTATAGTAACTGTTTCTTTGTATATTTCATCTCCAGGGAGTAATTATTTTAAATTTTTAGTAAATGCAATTGTATATGTTATTTTACAGTTATATAACTCAGATAAAGGGTACGTTTCATTTTGGACAATCTCATCCCTTTTCTCACTCTCTTCCAGTTTTTCCCTCCTGTCCCTATCCAAAGTTGCATAGTTCATTTTCAACATAGTGAGCATCAATGAGTGAGCATCACTCACTGCTGCATTTTTTCACCCTTGTCCCTCCATTTCTGTACTCCCCCTTGTACTCCCAAAGACAGATAAACGAACAAACCAGACAAAAGGAAAAGGGAACAAAAAAAAGCAGCAAAGGGCTGGGAAGGTGGCTCAGTGGTAGAGCACATGCCTTGCATGCATGAGGCCCTGGGTTTGATTCCTCAGCACCACATAAGCAGAAAAAGCTGGAAGTGGCACTGTGGCTCAAGTGGTAGAGCACTAGCCTTGAGCTGAAGAGTGGAGGGACAGCACCCAAGCCCAGAGGTCAGACCCCACGACTGGACCAAAAAAACAAAACAAAACAAAACAGCAGCAAAGAAAAACACCTCTTGCTCCCATGAATGATTCTTATCAGATACTTCCTCCTGAAACTGAAGCTTAATGAGCACAGATTAAAATAAAAAATGAGCACAAATAATTCTATACGAAGTGCGATAATCTTATGAACATATATATACAATATATCCCATTTAGGAGAATTAAGGGCAGAAGATATACATATAATATCCTGCTCCTGATGGTTTGAATTTGTGCTGATGAAGCCTACATGAGAGAAAGAATGAAAAGATGGCCTTTGCAGAGGTGAGAGAGTTCTACAAGGGAGAGTTGAATTAGGATCCATTTGTTCCTCTGAAGTCCTGCCCCGTTCCCATGAGTGTCATTCATAATGGACTTCTCAACTTTCAATACAGAAAAAGAAAAGAATGCTACAGAATTGATCATTTGACATCTGTACTGTAGGGAGTACATTGAGAAGTTATGTGATCTGCTACCCACAGGAGAATAAACAGTATTTCATATACATTGTCTGTGCATCACATATGCCCAGGGATCCATGCATGGGCTGGGGAGTTGTCCCTGGATAAGTCATCTAACGCTGCTTTTCTTCAAGTTAACTTAAAGAGATAGTGGGCTTTCAAGAAGTCTTCCATCCATTTCCTTAGGAGCCTTCATTTATTAAAATTTATATAAGTTTAATTTTTTAAACCTCATGTCTGTTTTTCCTCAACTTGAAACTGCTATAATAACATGCATTTTCCAAAGAAACCTTGCCTGAAGTTTTCTCCTTGCAATAACTCACTGCATTAATTTGCTTGTGACAATATCCTACACTCACTTCTAATACTCTAGCTCAGAGATTTTTAACCTTTATACGAAGAGTATTCTTTACCAAATAATGAATTGTTACAGGGTGGTGTTCAGTGCCTTTTCGATGTGTAGCAATATACCTGGCTTCAACTCGTCAGTTGCCCCGCCTCTCTTTTTGTGATGATCAAAATCATCTATAGGGCTGAAGATAGAGTTTAGTGCTGGAGCATTTGCTTAGCATGCCCAAGGCTTTGAGTTTAATCCACAGCGCTGAAACAAAGAATTATCCCTAGATATTGTGAAATGTGGCTTGGTGAAAAAAATTGTCAGTGGTTGAGAACCATTGCTCTCACGCTTCAAGGTCAAAATTTTGGGTGATAATCTGGCACTTTTACAACAGTAATTAAGGCTGTATCTTCATAGATCATAGAATATTTATTTGCTTCTCTTTTCATGTGATATAAGACATAAAAAGATTGTTGATTTAGTTTTAAAGTAACTGACAACAGTATGTTTTCCATTATCTCCCTCTTTCTAGCCCCCATTTTTCTGCATGGGATTACTAAATAACTTACAGATCATAAGATTTAAGAGTTTACATTTTAGAATTTCATTAAAGCTTTTGTTGAACTTCATTTTGATTCAAAACTGAGCTATAGAGCAGAGTGAGTGTTGACTTTTCAGACTTGTAGAACAAGAAGCTAGCACAAAGCTTGCAAGACACTCGATCTTATTTTATCATGAAGAGAGATGCATTTAAATGTATTTTTGTTGCCTTTCCTTCTCTGGCTCTGCCATCACAGCTTTAGCAAGTGTCTATGGAGCTGAGTCATCTAACAGATCCTTAAATAAATAGCAATGTACGAATGAGGGCTCAACTAATGGCACACATGGCACTATCCCCAATGCCATCTGGGGAAGCTCAACATGGTTAGTGGCTTCAAGAGGCCCACATCAGTGACTCCAGTCAGAAAAATCTTCAAGCTTGCTGCCGTCCCTCTACCTTTGGCCCATCCAATGCCACAGTGCTTTAGTTTTCCTGAGACAGGAAGACCTTGCACACAAAACCTTTGTATCTTCCATTTACTTTTGCATTTATATGTTTGCCTATTTGTCTATAAACGTATGTATTTATTTATATGTTTGTTTATGTGTTTACTTATATGTTGGCTGATACTGCATGTTAAACTCAGTGCCTTACATTTGCTAGAAACCAGAATTCTTCCACTTGAGTCACACCCCCTGAGTCCTTTTGCTTTTTAGTTTTGTTTTCGGAGAGGGTAACTCGCTTTTGGCTGGGCCAGTCTTAAACAATGATCCTCCTACCTTCACTTCCAAAGTAGCTGAAAATTAAAAGCATAAATCACCACACTCTGCCTTGTATTTTCCTTTTGAAACATATGCTTTGGGGCTAGGGCATGGCTCAAGTGGTAGAGTGCCTGCTGAGCAGGTGTGAAGCCGTGTGTTTAAACTCGAGTACCAAAAACAAACAATAAAGCATATGTTTCTGTTGTGTAGAAAGTATCATTATGTGGTAGTTGTTTTTTTAAATTCATTCTCAATTATATATCACCGTAGTTCCAGAAGTCCCATGTTGTTTTTGTTTTTAACATACTTCTCATAGTTAACACTTGGAAGCTAAGAAGGTGAGCAGAGAAATAAAGCAGAGGTTACAAATGTCGTCTCTACTTGTGTTGAAAGCATGCCTTATACCACAGCCACCAAGAACACTCTGGAATGATCTACCTGCTCTTTGCAGCATCTAAGGAAGCAAGAAGTTCTTACCTATATATGAGCAGAGCTAGGCCGAACCAGTTTGTAGCTTTCTAGATTGCCCAGGGTGGATGACTATTGCAGTAAGTCCTGATCTCTGCAATAATGCCCACATTCTCTGTGTCTGGCCTGCAGGGCGTGGCCTGTTCTGCCATACTGAGCATAACCAACTGACGGAGCATCTGCCAGCCACGTACAACATATAAGTAGGGAGCTCCTGAGGACAGTGGGTTTCAGAGCAAGCCCTGAGCTAGGCTAAGGCAATTCTCAAGCATTTCTGTCCCCCCTTCATTATCAATGAAGCCACCATGTTTCTCCCCTGGAGTCTAGATTGTTGACTTGGCTGTTCAGAGAGTTTTGTGTTAACTCATCTGTTTATATAAAGTAACCATGGTGCTAAGCATATATCCCTAGGGCAATGGAATGGTAGGTTAATAAAAATGACACCTGCACCTGCCATTTATTGCTTTGTGCCTTTAAGATCCCAGTTGAAGCAGCTTAGAATCCCATATTAATGGCTTTGAACACACAGTAAGAAGTCCCTGCATTAAAAAACAAAATAAACCAACAACAACAAAAACCTCTTGACAAAGTCAAGTGATCCATCCTTCTCCAATTTCCATGGCAAAATAGATTTATGTTCCTTGTGCACTGGAAACAAAGGGACCATAATTCTTTACAATCTTCTATGCCAAAAGGCTACAGAATGAGCTCACAGTACCAAGTGACCATGAGAAATGATGGTCATTGGTGGCAGACCCCTATCTGTTTCTGCAGTGATGATGACAGAAGGGGGAAGTGGATGTGGGGAGTGTGGGAGTCTCCTGTGCTGTTCAATGCATGGGTTGGAGAGCTATTGACTCTAATAATAGTGGGAAGTGAAGCATTTCAAAAATTCTTTCAACTAAACCTTCCAGATATGGCCTGTGGCATAGGAACTGAGTTACTTGATAAGGAAAAACCCTGCCTTATGACCCTTTAAGGAGGAGTTCTTTGGTTATGTTGGAGAATTCCTTCAGCAAGTATCTATTGCTACCTATCAGTTTGCAGGTGTTGGAAACACATCAGAGAATAAAACAGACCACGCCTGCACCTCACATAGTTTACATCCCAGCAGAGGACTAATATGATCCCATATTTTGAGCTCTGGATCAGGTACGATATTTGTATTATTCTACTCTGTGTATTCCAATTCTCCCCAAACACTGTGAAGGCCATATTTGATTCCATTTCACAGGTGCAGAAACTGAGGCTAAGCAAGGTACCTAAGTCGTCTAGACATCTTAACTTCAGTGCCAGCGGTCACTAGCTGGAGAAATTAATTATGATGTCAAGTTGTTCATTGTGTATTTGGAGACTTTGGAGCAGCCTGGCAGGTCTGACCCCAGTAAAGCCTTGAGCTTGCATTGGTTGCTCTTGCTTTCCTCTCATTTCTTCCACTCGTGTCATTTAACTTAGCAGTAAAAATATGCTTCTTGGACACAGTGCCTGTATCCCGGGGCTGAAATGGAAAGCAAACCTCTTTTCTTGCCAGTTCCAGCCCGAATTGCACTCATTCTGCTTATGTAAGTTTGTTCTTGTGAAACTCTTTACCAGGGAACTTAATCTGTTCATTCTGTGCCTGGGGAGTGGACTTTTTGTTCCTGACGCTCAATCTTTCTCTCTCCAGAGAACCTGTTTATCAGGAAGTGGCATGGCAGGGCAGAGAGTTCTATGTGACAATAGCTTGTACTACAAAGAATCTAGGAGGGAACATTCTGGGGGTTAAAACTAAAGACAAATGAGGTGGTAAGATGGCAAAAATACAGCTACAAGTACAAAAATGGAGCTACCCAAACACACACACACACACACACACACACACACACACACACACACACACACACACACCCATTTATCTATCCCATGTACAATAAGAACAAGATAAGCACCCCCCCAAAAAAATGGCTACACACAGCCTACAAGTTTGTAGGGAGAACAAAGGCAGCTATAAATATTCCAAGGATCTGATAATAAAAAAGAAAATGAAGAAGAAAAGAAAAAACCAGAAGGGGTTATCTCACCAGTGTAATGGCTCCATAAAAGCTTTTTATTGTGAAGAGAGTTACTTTACTTAGAGCTATATGAAGAAAGCTGAGTGAATGTGAAAAAATTGCATGCAATAACCAGAGCTGAAAGATGATTATCAACCTCTGAATCCTGTATTTTGGAGCCAGTCAGTGCTGCTATTAGAAGATTGCCATTGTAGTTAAAGAAAGGCTTGTTTGGTATTTTCCTCCCCCTTTGGGGTAAACAGAAAGTCAATATAGGCTTCTCTTCTGCGCTTGCCCATTTATGTGACCAATTATTTTTAAAGATGTAATCCAATCTTACAGTGTCTCTGAAAGTCTCATTCCTGTGAACTTTTCCACCAGACTTCTGCAATACAACTCACTAAAGCAACAAATAACATCTTGCCAGAATGTGCCATATCCCTCTCCACCCATCTGACCTTCTCCCCATTCTTCAGCCATCTGTTTATTCTGTCCTTGGCTTTTGACAGGACAGGGGGTGACATTTAAGAGAGTTGACCCATCT
Source organism: Dipodomys spectabilis (assembly GCF_019054845.1). NCBI lineage: Eukaryota > Metazoa > Chordata > Mammalia > Rodentia > Heteromyidae > Dipodomys > Dipodomys spectabilis. The sequence continues at coordinate 8,909,832 of NW_024870855.1, read as the reverse complement.
GCATTGCAACCATTTAAGGACTGGAATTGTAAAACGGGGGGGGGGGGGGGCGGGAAGCAAACTTTAGGAGTTTGGAAGACATTCTTTTCTTAGGCTCTTGATGGAGTTTTCCTGTATTCTGGGGCAAGCTCCTGTTCTGTGCTTTTCTGGACAGCTGGAGGCAGTACAATCATCCAGAATGCTTGTGTGTTGTGTATAGTAGCTTGTTTCAGAGATGATACTGTTGAGCAGGTATTAATGATAAAAGTTTCTAAAGATCTGCTTGATGTTAGTAATACATTATAGGGTAATAGTTGCTTGGCTGAATTTACTCATGGAATTACCTAAATAGCGGTGACATTTATAAACTCTGGAAGATCCAAATAGTATCAAGATTAAGCACATTTGGCCAGATTACTCTGAGATGGGTTGTCTTTTGAAAGTACTCTTAAATATTTCAAAATTATGTATAGAATTTGTAACAACTTCCTCTTGTGTATTGTATCATCAGTAAATTTAATTTTAGTATTCAGGATTTGTGTTGAGGTCAGCAGGTGGGACACTTTGTAACTCCATTACCCCCAGAACTCTTACAGTCTAGGTAAGGAAAGGACCTCAGACCTCAAAGCTAAATTAGTTTCACCGGAAGTCCACATTTGGCTTGGACCTTATTAAGTGAAGAATGTAGAGGAATCTTACGAAGAAAGAAGAGCTTGTTAGGAAGATGTATGGAGAGGTTGTTCAGTGGGTTCTGAGTAACAGATTGGAGGAAGAAGCTCAGGTGTGCGGTTGCGCAGGAGAGGGAGACAATTATGTACTCCGTTTCAAAAATCAAGAATTAAAGATTGTAGATGATTTTCTCCATAAAGAAATGATAAATAATTGGGGAGAATGTTTATCCTGATGCAAATGTTGCTCACGCATTTATGTGTTAAAATATCACATAAGCTGGCTACTTGGGGCTCACAGCTGTAATCCTAGCTATTCAGGAGGCTGAGATCTGAAGATCACAGTTCAAAGCCAGCCCAGTTCAGAAGACTCTCATCTCCTATTAACCCAAAAAGCCAGAAGTGGAACTGTAGCTGAAGTGGTAGAGCACTAGCGTAAATTTTATGTTCTTCTAATCATCTTTAAGTATTTATATGAAGGAATTGCTATTTAATAAGGCAGTTTATGAATACAATGTACCTTGATCAACGTCACCTTTTCAACATTTTCACCTGTCCCTTCCCAACCCACACTTTCCCTCACTTGTCTTAATTTTGTAGGATATACACTGAATTCTTGACTGAATTCTCCCCTTGATCCCTACCTCATCCCTTTCAAGTATCCATTTCCTGGTGTTTATTTATTTTTTATTTTTATTTATTTATTTTTGTCCATTGTTGGGCCTCTATTCTGGACTTGGGCGCTGTCTCTCAGCTCTTTAGCTCAAGGCTGGTACTCTACCACTTGAGCCACAGTACTATTTCTGGCTTTTTCTGCTTATGTGATGCTGGGGGCCTCATGCATGCAAGACAAGCACTCTACTACTGAGCTACCTTCCCAGCCCATGGTATTTTTTTTTTTTTTTAACTTTGACTTTACCTTTCTAAGGAAATACACTACTTGAGTTCTCCCTTGAACTTATAATATTTCAGTTAATATATCTATTTACATTTGCACACCACCCAACGTATTTACTTATATGTTTATAAGCTAAATCAAGCTTTCACATATGAGAGAAAACATGCAACCTTTCTCTCTCTCTGAGTCTGACTTACTTCTCTTACCATAGTATTTTCTAGGTGTTTCCATTTCTTTACAAATGATAATAATATCATTCTTTCTAATGGATAAGTAAAATCCCATTGTCTATATATACAACATTTTCTAATGGGTGAGTAATATCCCATTGTGTTTTCTTTATACATTTTCTTTATACATTCATAAAACATAACAAAAAAGTGTTAACATACAAAAAAATGAGAAAAAATAATTTTTACACCCCCTTCCATGTGGTTGAGAATATATGGAGAGGAAATGCATGGACAGAAACTTTCCATACCCTTGATTTGCTCAAGAAAGGAAGACATAAGAAGGAAGGTAACTGGAATCTAATGGAAGCCTGGGCTGTCAGGCAGCAAAGAGGGAGGAGAGCAGCAAGCTAGAAGTGAGCTCTGGAAGAAAATGCAGGTCTTCTTTTCCTCTCTCTCTCTCTTTTAGACTTTAGGAGTCTAAGGATGAGAAGCACTTTGAATGACTATTATGACTTTCTCGTGTGTGTGTGTGTGTGTGTGTGTGTGTGTGTGTGTGTGTGTGTGTGTGTGTGTGTGTTGGGGCTTGAATCTAGGGCCTCAAGCATGCTAGGCAAGTGATCGCATACATTTTGAAGGTAAAGCTAATAGGACCTGCTGATGGATTGAAAATGTGGTATTAAAAAAAAAGGGTGGAAAGTCAAAAGATGACTCACATATTCTGATCTGATGTATTTACTGAGATAAGACAGCTGGGGAGCATGTCTGGGCTGGAGTAAACAGAGACTTAGGTATGGACATGTTAAGTTAAACCTCTAAAAGGCATTTGGATGTACAAACTTATATTAGCAATGGGCTTTCTGAGAATAGAGAGGAAAGAGTCCCAATGAGTACTATTTGGCAATTCCTTTGGTAAAAATACTTCCCCATGGCTGGTTTTTGTGAAGTCATTGTCAATTAAGTATAGACTTGTGAAGGAAGATAAGTGATCTGGCTTAGGTAAACCACCAGGAAACATAGCCATCAATGTGGGAGTCATCAGTATACAAATACTTCTTAGATCCTTGAGCTGGATGGTGGTACTGAGGGAATGTGGATGAAGAGAAGAAATTCTAAAACCAAGTTCTGGGGACTCCAGAGTCAAGAGTGGGGAAAGAGGACCCAGAATCATAGACAAGCTATGAAGAAAGGATCACAGAAAGGAGGGCAGCAGTCATCTGCCAAAAGTTCCTGGTGGCTATGGAAGACAAAGACTTAAAGTAGGCCATTGAGTTGGCAATACGGGAGCTTTGTGACCTGACAGGGGCAGGGTAGAGGAACAAAAGCCTCAGGTGCCAGAACTCCACCCTCACCTTCCTCCAAAGAGCAACACCTGAAGGTAGGGCTGGCTCTGGCAGCTGAACCCTTGCATTAGAATTTTTTAGGCTGTCCATTGGGGCTTTGAATTCGAGTAGACTTCAGAATCACAGGATGTCATCACTAGAAGAGAATCGGATAGATCTCTTGGCTCAAAGATGCAGGAGGAACAGAAAGGAGGTGACGAGTCCATGCTCCCTAATTTTAAAAGGCACTTACAAAAAAGCTATAGAAATCTCCAGTCCTGTGATTGCCTATCACTTGCTAGACTCCATGAATAAAAATAGGGTCTTTCATAGAGCAACATCGCAGACAAGGTACCAAAGTTTGGGAGGACATTTTCTTCTTAGTATTTGAACCAATGTTTCATTATTTTACCTATCTTCTTTCTTTCTCACTTTCTCAGCCAACAGCAGTGGGGAGTGTGTGGGCTAAAGTAAATATTACCAGCGTTTCTCTATTTTTAGGCCTTCTATTTCTAGGTGAATCTATTACTTATGCAAATTTGCTCCAAGGATGAAACTAACTAACTTTCTTTGGCTCTTTGCCATTCACTTGGTCATTCAGTCATTCACTAAGAGGTGATAAAGAGGAAAGAAGCAGGGGAAAGATTTCCAGGAGAGGACTAGCAAGTGCAAACAGAGATAGAATCTTTCTTTGAGGCAGTAAGGATTGTAACATCAAAGGGCTTGGGGGTAAGGTTTAAGTGGTAGAGGTCTTGCTTACCAATCACAAAACTTTGAATTCGCACCCTAATATTTCCCCCCATCTTCTTCCACCAAAAAATCTTAAGACAGGAAGGGAAGTTGCAAGAGGCAATAAATGTTCATCTTAAAACAACAAGAAGCTGAGCACCAATAGCTCATGACTGTAATCCTAGCTACTCAGAAAGCAAAGATCTGAGTGGATCATGGTTCAAAGCCGGCCCAGGCCAGGAATTCCAGGAGACTCTTATCTCTCACCAAAAAGTGGGAAGTGGACCTGTGGCTCAAGTGGTTGAATGCTAGCTTTGAGCAAAAGAGCTTATGGACAGTGCCCAGGCTCTGAGTTCAAGTCCCAGTATTGGCACCAAAAACAAACAATGAAGTGAAACAAAAACAAAAGAACAGAACAGTGATTAGGTAGGGACAGGGAAATTCTGCGAACTCTCAGAAGACAATTGGTTGGAAAGAGGGCAGACAGAGGGGTTGGTCATACTTACCTCTAAGTTTCCTTTCTCACTCCATCAAGCACTACTTCCTTTGGGTGAGTGTCTAAGTAGTTTGGGGTTGTGATCACAGAATGCAGGGTGTCTTATAAGAGCAGACGTTTAATTCTTAAGCTCTGTGAGAGAGAGAAGGTCAAGAGCAAGACCCTGAAGAACTGGTGTTGGGTGAGGGCCAACATCTTGGTTCAGTGCATGACTAGCTTCTTGCTATGTCCTCATATGGTAGAAGGTGCAAAGAGCCTTGTGGAATCTCTCATTTTTCATTTGTATTTTTCTTTTTTCGTGCTACTCCTGGGGCTTGAACTCAGGGCCTGGGTGCTGTTCTTGCACTTCTCTGCTCAAGGCTGGAGTATCACGTGAGCCCCAGATCTACTTCTAGCTCTTTTGGTGGTTAATTGGAGATGAGTCTCAAGTTTTCTTGCCCAGGCTGGCTTTGAACTTTGATCATCAGATATCAGCCTCACCAGTAGCTAGGATTACATGCATGAGCACCCAGTGTCTGGGTCTGTGGGGCCTCTAAGTGCTTGAGCTCCATTCATGAGGCTTCTATTCTCCTAACTGTCTACCTCTTAAATGCCCCACACCCAAATACCATCATATTGGGAATAAGCCTTCACTTCCAGGCTTCTTAAACAAACTCAGCCTTAGCCTATGGGTATGTCTAGGGCAAATGGTGTGGTGTGTGCAGAAAAGTCATGCTGCACAGCAGCGCTGTCCTGAATTGGAGGCTGGTACCTCACAGCAGCTGAGATGGGAATTAGGAGATGAGCCACTTCCCTGAGGTTTCTGCTGATTGATACGCTTCATTGTGTTCTGAAGATTAGAGAAATAAGAGAAATACAGCTTGATAATTAGCGAGCAGTCAGGAAACCTTGGAAACATATGACAGGTGAGTAGATTTATTAAAAGCAGTGCTGACATGCCCATTTTTCAGAGTTCAGTGTTTCACCAGCAGAATATGAAATAAAGATTTTTTTTTAAAAAACCACTGAGATTTATTTTCACATTTCAGATGCTTGGCTTAAATGAGAGAAGTACATCGCAGAGCAGCCTTGTGTCTGCTTGGTCGTGGGAAGGATTTCTTCAAGTAGCTATGAGATACCAGAACACAATCTCACTTTCTCCCCACCTAACATTTCCAGGCTAAGAGTCAACATGTAAATTGGTAACATTGTGCTGGAGCCAGGGATTCTAATTCACAACAGTCCCAAGTAAAATATCAAAATAAAAGTTTTTTGTTGTTGTTATTGGTCATGGGGCTTGAACTCTGGGCTTGGACGTTGTCCCTGCACTCTTCAGCTCAAGGTGAGCGCTCTACAGCTTGAGCCACAGCGCCACTTCCGATTTTCTAGTGGTTTATTGGAGATAAGAGTCTCACGGACTTTCCTGCCAGGGCTGGCTTTGAACCACGATCCTCAGATCTCAGCCTCCTGAGTAGCTAGGATTATAGACGTGAGCCACCAGTGCCTGGCAAAAATAGAAGAGTTTTTCTCTAATGTTTCTAACAACTTTTTCTTTGAATTTTCTCTTCCAACTGTCTGCTTTCTTCTGTTATCGGAAAGAGAGGACAGAGACAGAGAGACTGAGATTATGTGCTTATTTATACTCATGTGAAATTGACTGATGGTGCGTTTTATCTCCCACAAAACTCGAAGTATGGTCAGCATTTGAGAACACAAGTGAAATGGAAAGAGATAGTGAGTGCCCAAGTAAAAAAGTCAGTGATCTGAACAGGGACCTCATTTCTTTCTTTCTTTCTTTCTTTCTTTCTTTCTTTCTTTCTTTCTTTCTTTCTTTCTTTCTTTCTTTCTTTCTTTCCTTTCTTTCTTTCTTTCTTTCTTTCTTTCTTTCTTTCTTTCTTTCTTTCTTTCTTTCTTTCTTTTTCTTTCTTTCTTTCTCTCTCTCTCTCTCCCTTCCTTCCTTCCTTCCTTCCTTCCTTCCTTCCTTCCTTCCTTTCTTTCTTTCTTTCTTTCTTTCTTTCTTTCTTTCTTCTTTCTCTCTCTCTCTCTCTTCCTTCCTTCCTTCCTTCCTTCCTTCCTTCCTTCCTTCCTTTCTTTCTTTCTTTCTTTCTTTCTTTCTTTCTTTCTTTCTTTCTTTCTTTCTTTCTTTCTTTCTTTCTTTCTTTTGTCGGTCATGGGGCTTGAACTCTGGGCTTGGGTGCTGTCCCTCAACTCTTCAGCTCTTCAGCTCAAGGCGAGCACTCTACCACGTGAGCTACAGCACCCCTTCCAGTTTTTTTCTGGTGGTTTATTGGAGATAGGAGTCTCACAGTCTTTCCTGTCCGGGCTGGCTTTGAATCATGATCCTCAGATCTCAGCCTCTGAGTAGCTAGGATTACAGGCGTGAGCCACCAGTGCCCTGATTAAAGTTTTTGAGATTTTTTTTTGGGGGGGGGGAGGATGTCTGGTCGTGGGGCCTGAACTCTGGGCCTGGGCACTGTCCCTCAGCTCTTCAGCTCAAGGCTAGCGCTCTACCACTTGAGCCACAGCGCCACTTCCGGCTTTTTTCTTTTTGCTTATGTGGTGCTGAGGAATCGAACCCAGGGCCTTGAGCATGCAAGGCAAGCGTGCTACCACTGAGCCACCTTCCCAGCCCCCCGGGACATCTTTTCTTTTGCCCTAAAATTACCTCCCTCTCTTTGGCTCTTTTTTTGCTTCTATTCATTTGCAAGACATGGGTCTCACTATAATGGAGACTCTGAACTCTTCCAGCAGACAAGTCTTCCTTTCTGCCCTTCTCTGTAAGAAAGTGAAAGTTACGAACAAACAAGGAATGGAGGCCAGTGAGACAAGAATTATGACAAAGAAATTAAAATCTACATGGGATTGCTAAAGAACAGCACCAAGGAAAACTCCATGCTAGCCAAGGAGTCCATGGGGCAGAAGGCTGTAATCCCACCTGGCTGGATTACAAGGGGTCACTTGTTAAACTATAGAAAGAGTGTGTGTGTTTGTTTGTGTGTGTGTGTGTGCGTGTGCGCGTGCACGCGCGTGTGCGCGCACGGTGGTACTGGGACCTAGGCACTGTTTCGGCCTTTTCACTCAAGGCTCACACTCTATTACTTGAGCCACACTTCCATTTTGGGCCTTTTGGTGGTTCATTAAAGATAAGAGACTCATGGCCTTTCCTACCCTGGCTGGCCTTGAACTGTGATCCTCAAATCTCAGCCTCCATTGTATGTAGATTATAGGCATGAACCTCCAGCATCTGGCTGAGCTACAGATTCTCTTCATAAGGAGACCTTGCTGGGTTTTGTTGCTGTGGGCTTTTCAGCTTCTAATTATGGTGTTTAGGAGACTAAATGGAGACTGCTGCAGATAATCAGAATGCTAAGAGCAGTGGATGGCCATGGTGGGACAAAGGGAAGGCTTGGCCTCGGTGTGCAGCGGCCCTCCAACCTGTCAGCAGTCAGCACTTTCCAGGTAATGAGGTGTCTGTAAGGAGGTATTGCATAAACGATGAGGTTTTTAGTTTGGCTTTCATAAAGGGCTGCTTAAATTTGAATACTAGCTTCATATAAATTAGAGTTTATCCTTTTGAAACCACTTGTAATGTGCTTCTGTTGGGGTATAGGTCATTATAATGCAAAGTTCAAGGTTCCCAGAACATAGCGGACTCAGGCTGCATTCTTGTAGCTAGGTCCAATTCAGCTGAAAATGAGAATTACAGCAGGAGCATTTCCTGGTCTTTGACCCAGCCTGGGAGCTTTTTAAAAGCAGGGTTTATGCAGCACGCTAACCTCCTCTGACTCTCAGTGCTTGCTAATAGTAGCTGTGGTCAACCCAGAGCAAATGGAAAACTGCTAAAAAAACAAAAACAAAAAAACCTCACTCCATGTTAAGAAACATCGGCAGCACTTCCCTTCCCTTTCTGTGTCCTCCTTGCCTGGGAAATGGAAGATATTTAAATGTTCAAAGGAGATTTTTTTTTTCTTTCTGCTCCCTGATACAAAATGTAGTCAAGCAAAACAAAAGGATGATGGCATTTAAAAAAAAATCTCTGGACTGTACCTGTCTGAGGAGCACGAAGAAAAATACTAAGAAAAATCATGGAACCTGTAAGTACTGTTATAAGATGAGAAAACAGGGAGGCACATTTTGAAAGATTGAATTTTGGAGTCTTTATTAAAAGGCCAGCGACTGCATGGTGGACTGGTAGACTCCTGTCTCAAAGGCCCGCAGCCAGCAAATACACTTAACACTGTTAGAAAACTGAGCCCTGAAGGCCAGAGAGGAGAAAAAGAGCAAAAACAATACCAACAAACCAATTCAGTTCTAATGGAGAGCTGAATTGGGATGCTATGGTGACCAAAGTGCCAGGAGACAGGACACAGGACACAAACATGGAGACACGTGGCATAATGGTGCCTGAGCGAGTCAGGGCCTAAATAGGGGTCAGGTCAGGGGACAGGGTCACAGGAAACTCCCAATCCCAGGCACTGGACTGACAGGTTTAGTAACCTATCAGCCAGGAGCCCGCCCCTGCCTCCAGGGATTCAGGCATGCCCATCACCTGAGAGGTGGGGCTTCACCTTCCCCCACTATGAAGACAGGATGCCAGAGCCTACCATCCACCATGTGGCCAAGATGGCGCTGACCAGACCCGACCCCTCTATTTTAGTACATTTATTTATTCATTTTATTTATTTTATTTTACTTTTTTTGTGCCAGCACTGAGGCTTGAACTCATGGCTTGTATGTTGTCCCTTAGTTTTTTTTCACTCAAGGCTGGCACTCTACCAGTGGAGCCTCACCACCCCTCTTGGATTTTTGGTGATTAATTAAAGATAAGAATCTTGGGGTCTTTCCTGCCTCAGTTGGCCTCAAATGACAATCTTTAGATCTCAGCTTCTGAGTAGTCAGGACTATAGGCATAAGTCACTAGCGCTGGACTTTAGCCAGACTTCAGCATCAAGTTCCTTGCTTAGTGTTCACCATAGTCCTGCTGCTGGGACCGTTTTATACACAGGAAATTGAGGGCAGTGCAGTTAATTAACTCGCCTAAGACCACCCAGCCAGTGACTGGCAAAGGAGAAGGTCTGAACCCAGGAAACTAGGCTTCTCCTCAGTCAATGCTCTAAACTCAGAGTAGGATGGGACCTGGCAGAAGCATACTAAACTCTTGGATTTGCTTGGGTACAGAAAAGACACTTGTAAGGTGAATAGGAATTTTATGAAAACTCTACAACATAGGAGTTTTAGGGCGGGGGGGGGGGGTGGAGATGTCCATTAACTAAATGAGGGGTTCAAATCTTTTTTCAGATGGTTATTTAACCAGACACCGTGGTTCACACCTGTAATCTAAAATACTCAGGAGACTAAGATCTGAGAATTGTGGTGTGAAGTCAGCCTAGGCAGGAAAGTCCATGAGACTCTGATTTTCAATTAACCAGCAAAAAGCCAGAAGTGGAGCTAGGGCTCAAGTAGTAGAGCACCAGGCTTGACTGAAAACACCCAAGCCCTGAGGTCAAGCCATAGCAGCAGCACGCACATACACAAAAGGACATTTAAAGTCAAGATCAGAATAGATGAGCTTTAATTAAAACATGTACCCTGGGTCAGAGTAGGAATATTTACCAGCCCATAATATTATGTAAGGGTCAGCAGATGGGATGTCAGAAAGTGCCTTGTATTTAGTGATGAAGGGGAACACTACACAGGGCCACTGACTAAGCCTGTTAGACCCAGGCCACCCAGCTCTGGTGGCAGATGGCCATGGGTGGAACTCTTCAAGACTGATCTGAACAGACTAGCTTGCATTGTGAAATACTATCCAAACAAAATAACAGACAAAAGCAAGGATCAGAAATAGATCACAGTGCAGTTCCTATGAACCTTTGGGTCCCCGAACACCTGCCCTGGGGCTATGCAGAGGAGTTGATTGGTGTGAGCTGTGCCTACCACTCAGGCAGGGAGAGGATTTAGTGGCAGGGTGGAATCCCTGAGGTCCTGGAAGCTCAAGAAAAATCCAGGCACTGAATAGACATGAGAGACGTGTCACTGAGAAACAGAAAGAATTTTTCTCTGCTGGGTCAGTGCTGGGCTGAACCATGGGAGTGAGGGACCCTCACTGGTGGCCAAGAAAGCATCACAAACAGAGGTGGTGGTTTGGGGAGGAGAAATGAATGAAGAAAATGTGGTCTATGTACTCAACAGAATTTTACTCATCCATTGGGAAGAATGATTTCAAATCATTTGTAGAGAAATGGATGGATCTGAAAACAGCCATGTTAAGTGAAATATGTCAAGCTTGGAGAGAGAAAGGATGAATATTTACTCTCATACGGGTAAGCTAGAAGTAATTTATAAATGTGCTACTAGTAAACACTTCCGTGCTAGATCCAAGTGTATAAAGATGTAGTCATCAAAATATGGTATTTTTAGGGGAGAATTCAAAGGGTGTCATTCCTTAGAAAGGCTAGCTCAGAGTCCAACTAAATGATGACCACAACATGGGTATTTGAAAGGGGGGTAGAATTAAGGGGAGAGGGGTAGATGAATGAAGAGAGGAAGCAAGGAATACAGTCATAAAATGTAACGCATATCCTCAAAATTCAGAAACTTAAAGGAAGGGGAAGAACAGATCAGAGGCATTGTATTCATAAACTGATTTGTTGAATGGTAACCCCTTTGTACATCTCCTTAAAGATAATAAAAAATATAATAAAAATACATCGTGATAACCCCTCTTACATCACCTCTACAATAGCAATAAAAAGTATAATATATATATATTTATATATATATATATATATATACACATACTTTGCCAGGGTCTTGGACAAGAAGTCTTAGAACTGAAACTCTCTCATGTACAGCAGTTCTTATTTGTGTGGCCCTGAAAAAGCCCACTTTGCTTTCCTGAGCCTGTTTGTTGTAAGATGGTTTTTAAAACAAGGACACATTTGACAAACCTAAGTGTCTTCAGTCAGGTTCTGGCAACGAGTCTTTGAGCTCACGTTTTCCAGCAGGAAGTTTCTTGGGCAGCCCCTGGGGATCAATACCTCTGAGGGTGGGAAGAAAACAGGATTGCATGGGCAGACGAATTAAAACTGTAACACTAGAGCAAGAAAGCAATCAGCCAGTCCCACTGGGAGCTCGAGTTGGGTGGCTCTTTACCTAGGCCAAGTTGAGGCAAGAGGGCCAAACCTCATAGAAGGGGTGAAGGATGGAATAAGTGTCTGGGGAGATAGGTAAGCAAGGTGTTGAGGAGTTAAACTGGTTTTCCCTTTCTTTCCTGGAGGAGGCCTATTTGCTTTTTCCCCTTGATTTCTATGGACAGGACCCACCTAACACTTCCTTCCTGGCCTTTCCTGGGCGGGGGACCTACTTAACCTCTCCCCTTGCCCTTTATAAAGGAGGCCCACCTGACCCTTCCCTACTGGCTTTCTCTGCTTTCACCCTCACTTCTTTTCCAGCCCAAATCTAGTAGTTCTTCCTCTTCTCCTGTGCCACTCTCTCTCACTCTCTCTCACTTACCTTCCCAGAGTCCGGCTCTGTCTCTCACGTCTCCCACATCTCCAGGGGAGAGGAAGAAGAGAGAACAGAGAAGCCACACTCCCACATTCCCCGTTGTTACAAGAAAAAAAAAAGAGTCACTTCCAAGTTAAGTGCACAGCAGTTTTTATGCTTCCCGAGTCCATCAGACTTAGAAGGCAGACTGACTGCCACAAGCAGGGGGGACCTCGCTTTGACAGAGGTCATTTCTCTTTCAGCTGAGGACAAAATTTTCCTAGAGAGTGATGCAGCCAAGCATTAGCAGGCACTGCATTGCAGCAGCTGGAGGGAACCAGAGCCTGGGTCTTGAGAGGTAGCAGCTCCAGCAAGGACTACAAGCTCCTACAGAAGACATTATTATCATGATTATGAGACTAATGATAAATCGTGTATATTGGGAAGATTGAAGCCATTAAAACCACCTAGCACCCCATCAAGTGTTGGTGTGTATCAGCACAATCTAATATACCAGACCTTACAGCCAGACACTCACTGGTAGATAGACGCTTTTCTGAAAGTCTTATAAGTAGTCCATTTTCCTTACTACATCTAAGAAAAAGACCCATGAGAAAACATCTACTTGAGAACTTGCTTTTTTTCTTTCCATTTTAAAGCTAAGATAGGATTGATGTTTATCCTTGAGATAGAAATGATAGCTGTAGGAAAAGACTAAAGGTTTATTCAAAGGTAATGTCATTTCAAATTTATAAATTCTAATGTTGTCTCTGGCTGTCATTTTGTTTAAGAGGGAGAAAAAAAAATAACCCACCAAGTTTCCAGCGCCTTTTAAGAACTGGGGCTTAAAAGTAAATTGTAACGTTTAAAAGGTACCAGAAATAAAGGGATATGATGACAAATCTCATTTTCATTTTTTCAGTTTTGTAGTAATCCTCAAGGCTGACCATCCTTACCCTGGACTTCTTGGCAAAGTAGTGGCCCAGAAATTTCTAGCCCCTTGGGGAAGGGATTCTAAAATCACTGTGCTTCAATAATATTTTACTTACTACCTGACAATTGAAATGTGGACTACTAGCCAGAGTATTCATCTGTCCTTCAAGCTTCCTAGCAGAAACTCATTTGATTCAGACAGAGCAGAGGAGCAGATTATGAGAGGGGAGGGGGAAGTTGGAAAGGAAGAGTTGGGAAGGAGAAGGGTACAGCAAGAAACAGAAAGAGAATCTATGGGGATCTTTTTTGTTTTATTTTGTTTTGTTTTTCCCTGGAGAAAGACCAATGGGCACAGCTCAGTAGGGGCTATGGACTGACATGCTTGATCTTAGGGAAGGTTCTGAGCAATACAATTGTCCATTTTCTCCAGCATCTCTCTCCTCTTCTCTTCTCTTCTCTTCTCTTCTCTCCTTTCCTCTCCTCTCCCCTCCCCTCCCCTCTCTGAGTGCAGAGGGTGCCTGTCTCCCTTCCTCAGGCAACCAACCATGAGCTCACTGGGGTTAAGCCACCAACACGCCCCCTCTGAAACCAGTGTAGACCCTACCCCATTGTGAAAACCTAAAATGAGAAACTGGGATGAGATTTGAGGATAATGAAAAGAAAACCTCATAGAGATCTAGCCAGACTGTTTCCTGGTGACATTCCTATGCTCTCAGGGACCAAATGGCACACAGTTCATCACAGCAGGCTCGCTCCACCCACAGCAATGGACACTGGGAAATCATCCAATGCCTGCATGATGGTATTTTCATTTCTGATGGGCCTGGTAATCTGTGAGAAATGAACTTCAATTGCTTTCTCTGCAAGTGCTAAAAAGTTACTCTTACATCTTGGAGGGCCCTGGCAAAGCAGAGGTCAAGGACCAGTAGTTTTGTGGGACTAAAATAGCAGCTCTGAAATGAACACTTGATACTGTATATAAATTGAATGATCAGCTAGGTGATTTGAGAACTCCCTGGGTGGAATTTACGTGTCTTTTGGATGAGAGGATGGTTCTAGGCCCGGGGAGTACCTCTGACAAGGCACAGCAATCAGCACACCTGGGAGGAGAGCAGGGCGGGAGGAAGTAGTGAGCGACTTGACCGGACCTTGTCTTTCATCCTGCTTCTTCTTTGGATGCTTCTTCAGCATGAATGGGACAACTCACAAGGCAGTTGCCTTTGCTTCTTACTGTGTGTAGGCTCAGGAGATGGCTCAGCCTCTGCTGGGGGGTTGAAGGTCAAGTGCTCCTTGACCTCCACATCTATCCCAGACAGATGGGAACTTCTGAGAGTAAGCCATCACTTCAAAACTGTAGCTGGGAAATGCAAATCTAAATTGGTGAGTTTTTTTTTTTTTTTAAGATGGATAATATTCGGTCTCAGCTTTCTTTCTTTTAGTCGGTCTCCAACTCAGGGCCTGAGGTGCTATCCCTGAGCTCTCTTTTTGCTTATGGCTAGTGCTCTACCACTTTGAGCCACAGCTTCACTTCTAGTTTTCTGGTAGTTCATTGGAAATAAGAGTCTAGCAGACTTTCCTGCTAGGGCAGACTTTGAACCACGATCCTTAGATCTCAGCCTCCTGCATGGCTACGATTACAGTTGTGAGCCATCAGAACCCAGCTCAGACTCAGCTATGATAGTTTCATTTGTATCATGGAGTTTTAGAGAGAGAAAGGTTGAGGCAAAGGGCTAACAAGAGATGGAGAAACATCTGGAGAGACAGAGTCAGAAGAGGAACAAGAAATGGGACAGAGACAAAAATGAAAATATGGACAGATATGGGGGGACAGAGAGTGACACAGAAAGAAATGGAAAGGGAGAGTTGAGGGAAAGATAAAGAGATTAACAAAGAAGAAAATTAAGTAATAATTCATGTTGCTACTCAAAATATTGAGATTCACATCGAAACATCATAACTACCTTTATATCCTAGTTATCTTTTCTTCCTCCATCTCCTCCTCCTCCTCCTCCTCCTTCTTCTCCTCCTCCTCCTCTTCTTCTTCTTCTTGTGTATGTGTGGGTGTGTGTGTGTACATGTGCATGTGTGTGCATATGCCAGTACTAGGGTCCAGAGCTCTTGCTTAGATTTTTTGCTCATAGTTGGTGCTCTACCAATTGAACCAGACCTCTAAGTTCACCTCCATCTCAATTAACCAGCCTGGGCTAGCTTCGAACCGTGGTTCTCAGATGTTAGTTTCCTGAGTAGCTAGATTTCCAGGTATGAGCCATGGGAGCCTGGTCTTTCTTATTCTAATTTTTTCATTTTTATATTTTATAATTAATAGTTGTTTTCTTAGTGAGGGTAACATAGTTTTCTTCCTGGCTTCTAAGTTTTAATAAGTGGTAATGATGGCTAAACGCAAGCAGGAAAAAAGGAAGGAAGGAAGAGGAGAGGGAGGGAGGAGAGAAGAGAGGAAGGGAAAAAAGAAGGGAGAGAGGGAGAAGGAAGAAAGGTTCAGGCAGGGAAGGAGGGAGGAAGAAAGCTGGGAGGAAGGAAGGAAGGAAGGAAGGAAGGAAAGAAGGAAGGACGGGAGGAAGGAAGTCTCAGTGGTCAACCAGTACTTAGGATACTAGGACCCCCTAGGTTCATACTCAAGGCTTTGAGATGAACTGAATTAATCTTGTTTTCCCAGAAAGTTTAGCGGTTCATAAATACCCTTAGCTTAACATTCAAATATACTCACTGAAAACAGCTTCAGTTATAACAACCTACTTAATCCCAGGCAGAAATGGTGGTGGAGGGGAAGAGGGTGAGACTGATTATGGAAGAGGATAGAGGAATACGGAGATTTAAAGGTTTTCAGAGCACAGGGTAGGAGAGAACCAGTAGGGAGCTCTTATTTTCTGTGGGTTTCACGCATTTTTCCAAACATGATGTTCCCTTAATCTTCACATTAGCTATGTGTGCTTGCTTTCTCATGTTACAAAAACCATCTTATTTTAGCTAATTGAAAAAGATTAAGACATAGCAGTGCCAATCCTGATCAGCTGCCATTCTTGGACCCAGCATGCAACATGAGCACCATGCTCACCTATCAAGTCATTTAACAAGTACAATATGTGAACAAAGAATATTTGATCTTTACTTAAGCCTCTGTTAATTCCATGTGTCAGAGCGGAAATTACTGAAGCATATTAATAAGTTGCTAATTTCTCTGCACAGATAAGATATGGGAAGACAAGTTCAAAATAATTCCCCACTGTATGTTGGTAGGAAGAGAATCTTAGGTACATGTCAACAGATTAACCAGAAATGGATTGAAAAGACTAAATTTCACCAAGGCTTCAAAACTGTAGGGAACAATTGCAGGGTCTTCTATTTTTACATGCAACTGGAACTAGTGCTCATCATCACTTGATTTGGATGAATTAATATTGCACACAGTACTATCAACTGTACTATCAGACACAGGTAAACATTGTAGATCTTGGGGAATCAGACTCATGTATTGTGACCTTAAAGTTGAGCTCCGTCCTCCTCATCCTCCTCCTTCTTCGTGAGAGTGACTTGAACTCAAATCTTTCTAGTGTCATTTCCTAAGTTGTATTTTGTTTGCCACTTGTCAAGAATACTGAATTGCATGAGTAGACTCTATGGTTCTCCTTAGTATGTATTGGAGCTGGTGGCTCATGCCTATAAACTTAGCTACTCAGGAGGCTGAGATCTAAGGATCACTGTTCAAAATCAGCCCAAGCAGGAGAGTCTGTGAGACTCATATCTCCTAAACCACCAAAAATCTGGAAGTGGAGGCATGGTGCAAGTGGTATAGCCCAAGCTTTGAGCAAAGAAAAAAAATGCACAGGGACACTACTCAGGCCCTGAGCTCAAGCTCTAGTACCTACACTCTTTCCCCCTTCCCTTCCCCCCCATACCAAATTGCACTGGAGAAAAAGATTTACTCACTTATTATTTGTATACTATCACATCACATTTCTTTACTTGTAGCACCAAATACATAAATAGCAACTCTTAGGTTACTGATTTTCCTGCTAGATACTCACTTAAACTATCGATTCCAATTCCAACACTGAAAAAAAATGCTGTTTGTTTGTTTTTTTTTTGTTGGTCATGGTGCTTGTACTTGGAGCATGGTTGCTATCTCTGAGCTTTTTTGCTCAAGGCTAGTGTTCTACCACTTTGAGCCAGAACACTACTTCCAGTTTTCTGGCAGTTAATTGGAGATAGTCTCACAGACTTTCCTGCCCAGGTGGGCTTTGACCTGTGATCCTCAGATCTCAGCCTCCTGGTTAGCGAGGATTACAGGCAGGAACTACCATTGTCCAGCTAAAAGGTGTTTTTTCATTAGTACCTGTAAGCAAACATTGAACAGTAGAAAGGGCCAGATAATGAAAAGATTTAAACTTGAGCTGCCTTCTCTCTCCATGTGAAACAGGTGAAATCCTAGGGAAGTGCTTTGTCATTGACGCCTCCGGAACAAACACATGTAGATGTAAGTTACAAATACATCAACCTGGGGCATGCACTTGAAATATTTTCCTTTCGAGAGGACACAACTCTATTTGGGCAGAAGAAGCAATGTCAAATACCCACCCACATCTACTTGCTCCTGTGAGTGCCCACAGAAGGGACCAATTGTGTTATACTCTCACATTTTCACCCAACCCTGATTTCTGCCCTAAGACTGCCACCCTATCCCTGCTTACACCGCAAGGACAGTGGCCCCATGAGGGGAAGAAAACAACAGCCACAAAACCCAAAGCCATAAAGGTTCAAACAAGACAAGACCATTTAATATGCACCGACGCTTCAATGCAGGAAGGAGGGCAGGGCCCAGCCCACATCCCAGGACGTCTGCAGGTTTTCTCTGATGAGCTGTGCAGAGCACGCAGTCAGCTGGGCTTTTCACCCCGGTAAGTAATGAACGCACCCCACGGAAGGATCTCGGCGCTTGAACATACCTTTCTGGGAGCAATTTTAACTTTTCCCATGTCCATTAGGCCTTACAGCCTAATCTTGCTCTGCCAATTGCTCCCGTGGTGAGATCATTAAGGAAATTATTTTAAGATCAAACACCCTGCCGTGACAATGGCGTCCCATGTAAGGTAAATGCTTCAAAGGCCCCCCTTTCAAATTACAGCTCTGCGGAGTTATTCATCACCCCTCCATAGGGCCGGCCTCACCATTACTTGGCTTTTTGCCTCAGGCGAAGGTAGCACTGCTAATTGGCCTCTGTAACAAAACTGACCTGTAGACAGGATAAAACTTGTTTGGAGCTTAGAGACAAAAATTATTCAAGGTTAAAAACACATGAATGCCCCAGCTACGTCACCAAAAAAGAAGAGTGAATGAATGTCTTCCCCTGCGGTTCTTAATGCGAAAGAATGCGCTCCCGGCGCGCCCCCCGCCAAACAAAGGCTGGTTCAGGTAGCAGAGCCGGGCCGGCCTGGGCTGCTGTTCCCGGTGGGTTTACCATCCCCCTCCCCCCGACTCCTGTCCTCCCCCGTCCTCTCCCCCATCCTCTTCTGAAACTCCAAGGCAAGCAGATCCATCCTGGCTTGGGTTCTGCGCCCCCTCCCCGGGAGGGTCTTTGATCTCCTGGGATAAAGGCAGATGGAACAATTTAACTGCTCGGGACAGGTGCAGCGTTTCGTTGACAGGTCGGGGCTTTTATTTCTAGCACATTAGCCGGGCGCATACAAATGGCTTTTTGACAGATTCAAGCAGGTAAAATAGCACCGAGGGTCCGCAGAGGCCGCGGTCACGCACCTGCCTGAATGGCACAATTGGAAAATGATGCATAAATTAAAGACAGGTAAAACCTCAGGCTTCTCTGCTGTAAGCGTTTGGGTGGACTTTTTTTTTTAAAATGACTTCCTAGGGTGGTGCTGTTGGGGGAGATTCTTCAAGGAGTAAACACTAAATGAACTCCTTTATCTCTTTGGGTTCAAAAGAACGCAGGGCTCTCTTGGGGTTCCCAGACCTTCCTGGGTTGGAGGCCAGTACCATTTCATGATGTTCTTTGGGAAGGAAAATGGGAAAGGAAAGATCCCTTGACAAAGAGTGAACTAATTCATCAGGAATACTCAGTAGGCACTGTGTTGAAAAAGATCTATACAACTTGGGGTGGGGGGAGAAGGGGGGTCGGAGGGAAAAACAAAAACTGAGAGAAAATCAGGGAAGAGGTGACACTGTTTAAAAAGAAATGTTCTCATTGCCTGACTTATCTAACTGCAAGCCCTCTGTACATTACCTTTACAATAAAAATGTAAAAGAAAGGTCCCTTGCTTTCCCTCAAGATTTACGTCCAGTTCCCCCCCCCCCCCATCTCTCCTTCCTTCCTCCCCGACCCCCCCCCCCCCCACTTGCCAGGTGAACGATTTTGATCTACAAATTGTGCTTGGCTTAACCAGTGTATTCTAAGGATAATCAATCTGGTTAAGAAAGTTACTGGGGTGTTTGAAGGAGTTTTCACCCTCTCTAGATTAAAAAAGAAGGGACTTTGGAGATTAGTTCAGTAACTATTGTTTTTCTAGAAAAATTAATCAAGTAGGATTTTTTTTGTCCCCTTCCTATTTGACTGCATAATTTTGTAACAATAAAAACTTTCCAGGATCTTCCTCATGTACAATAGCATGTTGAAGAAATTTTAAATTTGTCTGAAATGAAGTCATATAGTAACCCCTTGTAGTTCATCTGAATTTATGTATGTATCATCAGATTCTCTGTCTTCAAATTAGATAGGAAACTAGCAATTTTAAATCGTTCCTTTTGTTGTTTCTTTTTTTCTTACTATTTCAAAGACTTTTAAGTTGTTGATTTTTTTCTCATTCTTAATAAATATTGCAGTTAAGAACTTAAAATTTGGGGGGGACGGTGGAAACACCCTTTTTGATTTTGCTTTCAGCCACACATTTCATGAAATATTACCTTTTGTCTTTTTCTCTATCTTTTTGTTCACTACCAAAGAAGTGCTAGAGTTTAGAGATAAGCTCAGAACAGTGTCTACAAACTAAAACAGATAGTATCTACAAACGAGTCTAACTTGGAAAAGAAAAAAAAAGGTGAGCTCCTAACAAGATGCTTTCTTTGGAAATCACAGCCTTTTATGTTTACTCCTGCTTTTATGAGTCTGTTTCTCTCCCTAGAACCTGCCAGTCGCTCCTCCATCAAAATCACAATCCTGGCCCAGGAATGAATAGAATCATTAAGATTTCAGAGGATATTTAGGTCATCGCCAGGTTTTCTAGAGGAGCTATAAATAAGGAAGGAAATCCAGGGCCAGGTTCCTGATTTTGGAAAAACTCTATGAACTTAGGAACTTTTCTAGAAAAGCTGAAGAAGTTAAAATTATGCATTTTACCAACTATGATTTGAGAATTATGATCATTCCAGAAATCTTGCACTCTTGATCTAGTTTTCCTTACTAGCAGACAAAGTTGAAGTTAAAGCTGAGAGAGTTGAACAGCTTGAGATCAGATTCAGAGATTTCAAAGGACTTATCTAAGATAGGTCCTATAGGTCCTATAATATCTGGGAAATTAGTCCTACTCAGTGCTGGATAGGATCTGACCCTAAGGTATCCTTTTCTGATAATGGATGTACTCACATGTACAGGAAACTTTTTCAACGATGTATCCCTGAATCATTCACATTCTTGTTTTGTATTTGATTGCATTTTCTTCTTAGCTGACATGTCATTTCTTTTTTGTCTAGAGTATAAACAATGCATCTGCTTTACTCTCAGGATTCAGAACATGCCTGAGACACTGTTCTCAGTCACCATTTGTTAATTAAAGAAATGACCAGATGAAAGCATGAAACTGCAAAGAATGTCCCTTGTTGCTGTTTAATTTGCAGGTCTTTGCTATGACAGGCATGTGCCACTACACCCCCTATGGGTTGATAGTGGGTCTCAAAAAATGTTCTGTGTGTGCGTGTGTGTGTGTGTGTGTGTGTGTGTGTGTGTGTGTGTGTGTGTGTGTGTGTGTGTGTGTGTGTGTGTGCTGGTTCTGAGGCTTGAACTCAGGGCCTGGGCGCTATTCCTGAGTTTTGTTGCTTAAGACTAGCATTCTACAACTTGAACCACAGCTCTACTTTTGGCTTTTTTTTTTGTTTTTAACTAGAGATAAGAGTATCACAGACTTTTCAGCCTGGGCTGACTTCGAACAATGATCCTCACTTCTCAGCTTCCTGAGTAGCTAGGATTACAGGCAATGAGCCACTGCTGGTGCCAGCTCACAAATGTTTAATCTGAGCTACCCCTGTTCTAATCCTAACTAGTTAGGATTATAGGCGTGAAACACCCTTACCTGGCTTCATTTTTTTTTTTTCTTAATCCCAAGAAGGATATGTGGAAATATGAAGAGTTATAGAAAATGACCTTTAGGGCTGGGAAGGTGGCTCAGTGGTAGAGCGCTTGCCTTCCATGCCTGAGGTCCTGGGTTCGATTCCTCAGCACCACATAAGCAAAAAGAAAAAAGCCGGAAGTGGCGCTGTGGCTCAAGTGGTAGAGTGCTAGCCTTGAGCTGAAGAGATG
The DNA here is from genome assembly GCF_019054845.1 of Dipodomys spectabilis. Lineage (NCBI taxonomy): Eukaryota > Metazoa > Chordata > Mammalia > Rodentia > Heteromyidae > Dipodomys > Dipodomys spectabilis. Next base: position 8,888,631 of record NW_024870855.1, on the reverse strand, counting down.
AGGGACAGCCCCCAGGCCCAGAGTTCAGGCCCCATGACCGGACCACCCCCCCCCCCCCAAAATGACCTTTAATTCTCCTACATTAGTATAGATTTCCAAAAGAGTGGGTTTTTCCTGAAGAAAGATGTTGTGGTTATTGATGGATATGCCGGGGATCCTTGGGCCCACAGCTTAAGAGCACTTGCTGAGCAAGCACAAGTTACCTGACTTTAAATCCCTGTACTGCAAAAAGTAAAAGAAAAGAAAGGGACCTGTAACCAGATACTGGGAAGATCATGCCAGTCTTGAGTAGGTCTTACTGGGTCTATCTTTGGTAAACATCTCTTGTTACCAGTTTCCTAGAGGAGATAGAGGTCACCTTCTGTGTTTTAAAAGAGAACTACAGCACACCCAGAAAGTTCTCAGAAGTCTCTGCCAGTCTTTCATTGGTTAGAACAACTAGCTACTCTGTGTGATTGGATACCAGTATAATTAAAGGGAGCACCTCCTAGTCCTCCCAGGCAAAAGCCAGAGAGTCAGTGCACTAGGCCTGCTGCCATTTTGGTTTTGGTGTGTCAGAGAGTAATTTTTTAGAAGGTATCATGGCCAAGAGCCAAGGGCTCTCTGGAGGATGACAGATGGAAACAAAAATGGTGTACTTGCTACTCTCCCTTTAAAATGGCTCAAGCAACTCTGAAAAATACTTCTGAAGGAGAGACTGAAAAATCCAGAATGACCATCAAATCAAAAGAAGGAAGAATGTTGATTCCATTATTCTAGGCAACCCCCATAACATCACCTAAAATAAGATCTGATTCAATTTTTTTCATTAATGGCCAATGTCTTACAATAAAGAATGGAAGTAAGGCAGCAGTGGTGCATGCCTGTAATCTTGGCTATTCCAGAGGCTAAGATCTGAGGATGCTGGTTTGAAGCCAGCCCAGAGAGAAAAGTCTGAAAGACTCTTAATGTCAACTAACCAACAGAAAGTTAGAAGTGGAATTGTGACTCAAGTGGTAGAGCTCCAACCTAGAGGGAAAAAAAGAAAGCCAAGTCAATAATGTAGGCCCTGAGTTCACATCCCAGTATTGACACAAACAAACAAACACCTATTATTATGTGGGACCCAGAGATCCAGCCATACAGTCTATTGAAAGATGAAGAAGTAGCTAGAGACAAGGAAGCTGGAACCAGCTTGCCCAACCTCTGACCTTCTGCTTTAGCAAAACTAGCTGCTAATTGCACATTACCTAGGCTCAAGAAGGAACTTCCCCGTAGCCTACAGGAACTTTGCTTGGGATAGTGATCACAGTGAGGGATCAGACTATGCAGGGAGGAGCTGAAGATAGGGGCAATCAGAGTGAAATACTCCCCCAGAGGTCAAATTCCTGGAGGGGGAACAGGCTTCCAAAGAGCAATTGCTCAGTCTGATTCACAGATATAGGCAAGTCGATCCCAGTGATTTCTCAGTGGAGAAAGTCACCCTGACAGGCCAAGGGAGGATACCCAGTTAGCAACTAGGAGAGAACACACATGAAATTCAGGCTTTCAAGTTAATTACATTAAGTAGAGTCTATTCCTGGGAGGAAATTACCCAGGGGGCTATGGGAGTATGGTTGAATGTAAACTAGCCTCCCGGTCCCTATCAATGCTATCCCCTCAGGGACATGATTCCGTGGATGTAGAGATGCTACTGAATGTGTGTCAGGAGCGGGGGCAGGGAAGGCAGTCACAGATCTGACAGGAGTATCAGTGAAACCATACACTTACCTTTCTTCCTTCTTTTCTTTGACTTTCACCTGATGCTCCTGGTGTCAGCACCCTGGCGACCTCTAAAGCCAATGATAGAAAATCTGGAGGGACTGATGGGCTTCTGTAGCCAAGTGTGAAATGTATTTCCTATTTTATCTAGTGTTTTCTGTGGAAGTAAATAAGACAGATGGAAGAGGTTAGCCTGTTTTCTTCCTCTCCACCCTCACTCCCCTCCATAAATGCTTATCACACAGTAACTAACTACCTAGACATATGCTAATTCTAGATGATTAGATGTCTAGAGATTAGACATACTCATAAATAAGGCTATTACAAGGCTGGAAAGGGTAAGAGCCATACCTCATGTCCAAATGATACCAAGGGTTTTCAAGTACAGGGTCTCTATATCCATTCAGGTCAATTTTCAGCTCTTGTCTCACTACGTAGGGATCCATTTAGTACAAAGCCAGATAAAAATAATCTAAGGGCCCCATTATGGTCTGAAAATAGTTGCATCTCACTTGTTTGCCTATAGAAGTTAAAAGGTGGTAGACTTCCTGTATGAATGCACATTGGTTTCTCTTTTGGGTGGAGTGACAGTGGTGGTATTCTCGCTTGGTTCTTTATTTACCTGCCCTTAGTTTGTTACCTGGCTCTTTATCATTGCTTATTGTCATGAGCCTCCAGGACGATATTCCCACACTGCAGAGGCTCAGAGGGCTCTGGGCATCAGCCCTGGCCCATCTATATCCTTGCTACAGCTGAGGGAAAGGATTCCAGATGTTTAGGGTTATTATTTACCCATCGGTATTATTGCCAGCAAATATACAAAGTCGAGGAAGAGAGTTGCTGGCCAAACCAAGTTAAGGTAATTTGAAAAGTCATCAATATTATAATCTGGTCACAATCTAAGTGAACACCTAGTCCCTTATTTCCCAACATTATTTGATAAAGAAAATGAATGTGCCAGGGCCTTACAGCCAGATGATTTTGTTAGGAGCTGGTGCATGTATTCCTCGCTCTTCCTTCAACAATTGAACAGAGGACTAAGGATTTTCTACTGGCTGAAATAGAGAGTAGTAATGGGGAGTGGGTTTCTAGATTTACTGTGCATCCGTTCACAGGGCTGAGTTGAATAAATGTGCTTAGCTATACGTGCCTCACCGAAGCAGTGTATTTAAAAGGCATGTGAGAACTAGGTGTCTAAAGGAAAGCTGCAATTTCCTCTCCCCGGGTGTAGAGTTTTCCATAAGTCAGCCTGTACAGATACGATATGATGACAGGATGTGGAAACCAGCACCCAGTAAGGATTTATGGCATATCATAGAACTGTATCAGCAATTTTTGACCCAGAGCAATTAAAATAAGTTTATGAGTAATGATAATTTAAAAGATTAACCATTGAGAATAGAATCAGCTCAAAGATTTTTAAATAAAAAACCCCCAAAGTATTTCCATTTATATATATATATGCCTACATCTATATGCCTTCTACCACATGACTCACAGCTCCACTTCTGGCTTTTTGTTAGTTAATTGGAGATAAAAATCCAACTTTTCTGCCCAGGCTGGCTTTAAACTGAAGTCCTCAGATCTCAGTCTCCCTAGTAGAGCTAGGATTACAGGCATGAGTCACCTGCACTCTACTTTACTTTGTATCTTTGAAAAACATTTGAAGATCCTAAAATTTAAATGGAATTCTTGCATCTTTCCCTCTGTCCCTCCTTTCCTTCTTGCTTGCTTGCTTGCTTGCTTGCTTCCTTCCTTCCTTCCTTCCTTTTGTCCTTCCTTCCTTCCTTTTTTTCTTCCCTTTTGCTTTTGTGCTGGTCCTTAGGCTTGAACTCAGACCCTGGATGCTGTCCCTAAGGTTTTTTGATCAAGGCTAGTGCTCTACCATTTGAGCCACAGCTCCACTTCTGGCTTTTTGGTAGTCAATTGGAGAGAAAAGTCTTGTGGACTTTCTTGATCAGGCTGGCTTCAAATGCAAGTCTCAGATCTCAGCTAGGATTATAGGATTACAGATGTGAGTCATTGGCATCAGACTCTTCCTTGTATCACAGAGTATTTGTATTAGTTTCCTATTGTTGCCATAACAAATGATTACAGGCTTGGTGTGTAAAGCAACACAAATGTAGTCTGACAGTATGGAAGGTCCAGAGCCTTTACCAAGATGTCAGCAGGGCTGCCTAGAGTAGAATGTGCACTTTTGACTTTTCCACCTTCTAGAAGATATGGAAAGCTTTTGTTGATAATTTCATTCCACATTATTTGAATCTCGTCTCTCATTGTCTCATCTACTGTGGCTCTGATGCCTCTGTCTCAGTCCAGTAAGGACTCTTGGGATGGCCTTGGCCTATTAGAAATCCCACCATAGTTTCCCCATCTCAAGACTCTCCTTCACTATCCCCCATTATGGACAGAAAACTAAATACACCTGGGTTCTGGGGTCTACTATAAAAACGTGGCTAAGTCCATTATCCAATTTACCATAGGATTTCAACCTTGGCAATATTTCTCAGTACGTTTAAGGTTCTTTGTGGCTTTTTCCCCCCACGTGTAGTTATATAGTTTATCCAACCTGGAAATTCAATTACAAGGGTGAAGCAAAACAAAGAAAAAGCTGTACATATGGTAGGGCATTGGAAAAAATCAGCTCAAAATGTGTATGTTGCCGGGTGCCAGTGGCTCACGCCTGTAATCCTAGCTACTCAGGAGGCTAAGATCTGAGGATTGCAATTCGAAGCCAGTTCAGACAGAAAAGTCTGTGAAACGTTTATCTCCAATAACTACTCAGAAAAAGCCTGAAGTTGTGCTGTTGTTCAAGTGGTAGAGTACTAGCCTTGAGCACAGAGAGGCTCAGGGACAGTGCCCAGGTCTTGAGTTCAAGCTCCAGAACCGGCAACATTCTAATTACAGGAACATATCATTTATAGCATTTAATGCAATCGTTATTGCTAATTCTTGAGAATATAGTAGTAGTCTTATAAATCAATAATATGTTATAAAATTTCTTATGCCCTATAGCATAGATTTCCTCAATTGTATCATGTTCATATTTTTCATTTAGAAACACTACAGATGAACATTTTGAGATTGGGTGAATATCATCTAAGATCCTCTGAACATAAAAGTATTAAGAGTAAACTAACATTTGGTATGCATAATCTAATCTTTCGTGGAGGGGGGATTGGTGAAAAGTAGTGATTAGATCTTGGATCGAGCCATGCCAAGTTTCAGTGAAGAGTAAATGTTATGATTGTGTGCTTGGTCCCTTAAAACGAGGATGTGTAATGGAAATTGTGACAGAACTTAATTATAATGATGCCTCTCAGTGTGGGTGTAACATATGTGTGGAGCTAGTTCATAAAACATCCTAATTCATCCCAGAAACCTATGAGTAACACAAGCAGTCACCAAATAACCGTGTCTTCTGAGTTTGCTCTGGAAGATGGTGAAGAAGAGACACATTCCAGTCTTGCTCTAAGGAGTGGCATCCTCGCAAAGTTTACACAAACTACATGTGACTTCAGCTTCCTCCATTCCTCACCTGCTGCTAGCCAGTCCAAGGTGTTCTGTTTCATACAGATGGTCTGTCTCTTACATCTGCCCGTCCTTATCATGTTCTCTCCCTCCACTGACATTCCAGCTTCAGAGTCATGCTGCGTGGGCATGGCCTGGAGTCACATTGGAGTTCTACCATCACCATCCAGATGTTCAGATTAGCCTGCAACAATGCCAGGCCATGCATCTTGCAGCAGTTCTGACTTAGATGCTTCAGGATGACTGCATATCACCTCCTTGGTCCTCATTGACTGTCTTTGGATATGTTAAACTGGTGTTCTAGGTTTGTTTTCACCCGTTCCTTCCTAGGAACCTAGGCCTCAGCCAAATGCATCTTTTTTTTAGTTAAAATATTTAATTTCAACTTTTTTATTTTTTAACAAATTATAGTAAAATATACAAATGGAAACATTGTCATCTTAATGACATTGTGTATGTGTGTGTGTGTGTGTGTGTGTGTGTGTGTGTGTGTGTGTGTTTGTGTGTGTTGGTCTTGGGGATGGGCACTGTTTCTGAGCTATTTGTTTGAGCCACAGTTCCACTTCTGGCTTTTCAGTGGCTAATTGGTGACAAATGTCTCAAAGGCTTTCCTTTCCAAACTGTGATCCTTAGATCTCAGCCTCTTGAATAGCTAAGATTATAGGCATAAGCTACCTGACACCTGGCACCATCTTAATGATTTTAAGTATACAGTTTAGTGCAACCATTACTCCTGTCTCCAGAATATTTTTACAAAGCTGAGACTCTACCTGTCAAGCAATAATACTTCACTTTCCCTGGCCCCAGTCCTGGGCAACTATCATCCCTTTAAGGTTCACACTAGTAAAATAATATAGTACTTACTCTGTTTTTTTCTTTTATGCTGATACTGGTGTTTGAACTCAAGACCTCACTCTGTCACCTGGGTTTTCCACTCAACCCTGGAACTCTACTACTTGAGCCACATCTCCACTTCCAGATTGTTGCTGGTTAATTGGAGGTAAGAGTCTCATAGGTTTTTCTGTCCCAGCTGGCTTTGAACCTTTTTTCTCAGTTTTCTGACTAGTGAGGATTATAGAAATGAGCCACCATTTCCTGGCAGTACTCATTCTATTATGACTTGTTTATTCACTTAGTATTATTAATAGTAAATTAATATTTTGTTGTTCCATCTCATTTCATGTATGTTGCAGCATTTGTCAAAATTTCCTTGTGTATTTTTAAGGTAGAATGATCTTGCATTGTATGTCCATACCACCTTATATTGATCTATTCACTCACATTGGGGATGCTTCTGGACTTTGGCCACTGTAACTAATGCTACTATGAATATGGAGAGCTATATTTGCCTCTAAATTTTGCATGCAACATTTCTTCCTTTACAGAAATGGACTTTCTCCTTCTCTTTGCTGATTGACACTCTACCAAAAGAATGAATTTATTCAAGTTCAGTTGGAATAAGCTTTTGCCTGCTAACAAGTATCAGGAATACTCACTTGACATTTGCATGCAGGTTTATGTTTTTGTATGGGAGTTTTTGGTAAGCTCTTTGAGGCAAGCTATAGTGGAGTTTTCCCCTTACTGTTTGGTTGATTTATGGCTCACCATAGATTTGGTTTAATGATTTTCCCATAGTTGACATGCAATTAATAAAGTTTATGGGGCTTAGCATGAGGAAGAGATAAAGTAGGTAGAGAGTCAGTTGAGGCTATCTCCCCGTTATTTGTAAATAAGGATGCTTGTTGAAAAGTTAGGAACAACCACATTTGTCTCATTTGTTCTCTCCTAACTTTCAGCTCTTTAATAATGTGCATCAACACAAAACTAATGATTGCATAATTCTATAGTACAGTAAATATTATGGGGCTTAGAAATGGCTATATGATTAACTCAAAGTCATCCAAATAGTAAATGATGAGCTCAGATCAGAACCAGGTTTCTGTTTGTCCTCCCCTCTCTTCAGACAGCCCTCAGAACTCAGTGTTTCTAGGAACTGATATCAGAGCCTGAAGATTAATTCACTCATTTTTATTTAGTATTTCTCTTTCACATACATTTATCTTTATCCTATCTTCCCACAGGCAGCAAAAATACAGTCCCTTCAAATCTAGCCTGAGAATTTAAAATGGTTGTGACAAGTTATAATGTGGCCTAGAGTAAGCCAAATGAAAATTCAATATGGATGATCATAGCCCAGCAAATTGCAGAAATAAGCTCCAGAGAATGATAGAATATTATGCACAGCAGGAAAACAGTTAGAAGCTAGTTGACCATGAGCTGCACATGGCATACCAGATGGGAGCTTGGAGCAACAGTAAAAAATGGATTTCTATATATGACATCATAAAATATATAACACAAGTGACTTACATTAAAGTCTGCTTCCCTCCCCAAGTAAAACGAGCCATTATTGAGGAAAGTTTTCTTTTCCTTCCTATTATTGGAAATTCATAATTTGTGGATGTATCTTGAGGACAATGACTAGAGATGTATATGTCCATTTATTTAAAGATGTCTTAACTACCTAGCAAATACTAGGCTTTAGGGTAGGACAGAGAAAAATACAGTTCCTATCTTCAAAGATCTACAACGTTGCCAGAAATATAGGCTACAATTAAAATTTGAAAGAGATATATTTGCAAGATTGTCACATAAGAGGAAGCACTGATGTCTAAGCTCAAGTGGCTTCAAGATTTGGTCAGAGAAGGCTGCCTGTCTGAGTTGGGAGTATCAGGAAGAAAAGGAGATAGGCAGTCCCTTTTCTATAGAAAAAAAAATGCTTGAGTCAAACCGAGAAAGCAAGAGAACACATGGCTGGCCCTTGTTGCTAAGAAGTAGGCAGGGCTGTGGGACTGGGGAGTCACAGGGATTGAGACTGGTGAAGATGGTATTCCTCTGGCCGTGAGTAGAGGCCATGAATTTCAATCTGCCATTATCTTGGTGTACCCCCCATTAGCACTTGACCTATTCATAAACAACGTGTAGTTGCTAGTTGGACAAATAAATGAAGGCTTCAACATAGCAATGGAAAATATTGTAGAAGCCATGATATTTGAACCTGAGAGCCAAACAAGCAATGCATTTTGTGAAGAATGTTTATGACATGTCTCTTTTCTTTCATCACAATATGGTACAGAACAAGGAGAAACTACCACAGGGGAGACAAGTTTTATGCAAGAGAGAACCTGCTGGTAAGTGTGCAAGTTACTTAGCAAATAATTGGACACTGCCAACTCTGGAGGAGGTCAAAGTTCACTCTTGCCTACATGTGAACGGATTAAGCCATGGCTTTGTTAGGAACGTGGGTAGGAGGTGCAACCTCCCCTTTCCAAGATGCCAGAAACAGCTGTAGATGCAAGTTCAGGGTTAACATAACTTATTTCTCCCTGCTACATCCTGACTGATGTGGTTACAATTTTATTCTTTCAACTGCTTTCAAGGTAACCTTTTCTGCCCTTTATGTGTATTCAGGATAGTTGGCGAGTTATGCCTTTTTGCTTTGTGGTTACCTGTGGGGCTGGGGCAGAGGAAGGGGAGGGATGAAGGACATTTAAAGAAAGAGCAGTTCACCACGCTACCTCCAGAGTCCCTCCTGCTGACACTCCTCATTACCCTCTGCTTCTCCCTTCTGGCAAACCTGCAGCAGGGGCAACTGAAGGGTAGTAGTACTCTTGGTCTACTCTAGCAGCTCCCAGGAGGATCCAACAGCATTAACTACCCATGAAATCTCAGCCCAACTCTGGGCAATCTCCCAATTTGCCAAAAGGCTTTGTACAATTTGACCTAGCACTTCCAATATATCTAAATCTGGTTTTCATGACTTTTTTTTTTAATTACATCTGAGAAACAGTCTTAAAACCCTGGCCTAGGCTAATAGATCTTCAGTGCCATTTTTGCTGGCGGGGTGGCAGCTACCTTGGGCTGCTGAGTGGCAGCAGCAGGAGTCAGGAAGCATCTGCATGAGGGCAGCCGCAGCCAGGATTTGCTAATAGAGACAATACCTTGCCCTGAAGGCAGTTTCCAGCTGCAGCCCCGAAGCACACACGTTGTGAATGTATCACACAGAACTGTCAGTCAGTACTGCAGCCAGAAAATTGTTGTTTCAAATGTTACAGTACAGGAAAATCGCCTCTCTGCACTCCCTGCCAAAAAAATGACAGCTTAATTTATGCCACACTGAAGCTACATTACAGAGCCATTCAGCTTGGCAGTTAAGTACGCTCCATGCTCTCATCTCCCCCTCCTGTGCAAGTGGGCTAGGGAGAAATACTCCGGGGCTATAATAAGGACAATTGGCCACAGGGTTCGCCATGTCAGTGGAACTAAATGCAGGTGAAACAGTATCAGCAATAAAAGACATAACCCCCACCTCATTTGCAAAACCCACTTCTACAAGCAGTTGCAAATACTCAGGAAGCCTTGTGGCAACACTGTTATGCACTGCCACTGGTGTCAACCCCCTGGGTTTTATGTGGAGGGGAGGTGCTGTGGCATTACACGTGACTTTGAAAATTATGTCAGTATCCTTGATGCAGACCTTCAAAACTTGGCTGTGTTTACCCTTGCTGAAATTAAAATTTGACAGTATTCTTGCTGTAGCCACGCGTGTGTATTTTTTCATCTAGATTGTGCATTTGGGTATGAAAGATACACTAATAATCAAAGGTGGTTTGGTTTAATCAATTGAAATCATTATCATCAAGGTGGCATTGCACACCCATTTCTGTGTTTTCCACACGCACAGTGAATTCCCATCTATTTAAATGCAAACAAACAGGACCTCCTTTTCAGCTGTAAGAACAACAAAGTTGGAGATAAGCTAGAGATTTTTTTCCCTGCACATTCTCAGCTGTGTAACCTTTCCGATGTCACCTAAAGTCTAATAAACAGTCTGTTTTATACTGAAATCGCAGGTGAGATCTGGGTCTCCTTGATGGGATGTATGAGAGCACACTACCTCCCATTCATTGCAAAGGAGGCCCACAGTTAAAAATCCCTTTCCTGCCTACTCTGGGTCTTAGAATGGCCACATGGAATCGCGACATTAATTGGACTTCCAGAATATTTTGCCAAGAAGAGATTTCTAAGTAATTTACAAAATATTTATAAGGCAACCCTTGTAAAATATCACAGCCCTGAGAAAGCAGGTTGGCTGCAATTGGCTTTGCCCTGCTCAGTAAGCCATTCATAATAAAATGAGCAGCCTTCAAAAGAGTACAAACACATCTGCAATGGCTGTTGACGTGCTATAAATCATTCCCAATAAAATGACTTGCAGAGATAAATGATACATATCTATTTAATAATCCATTATCCAAAATAAATATTCTACTTTAAAATATAGCAAATGCACTTGCGCTGGTTGTTGATGTGTTAGACCTGCTTCGGCTAATGGTAAAATGATTTGTAAAATGGAGCTCTGGTGCTGGGCATTGTGTCCTGTGTGCTCAGGAGAGATTAATATTGCTTGATAATTCATCAACTGAAATGCCTTCAAGGAAAAACACTGACCAAAATCTTCTCCTGGGCTTGAAATCATATTTATTTTAGCTTTTTTCCTTCCTGGGTGCCTTTGTTGTCAGAACACAAAATTTTTAGCATGGGTCTGTGTAGGGGTAATGTCTAATAGGCTATGGCAAAATGGGGTACATAGATTTCTTATCTCTGAGGGTTTACCATGTAAAGTAGGCCACTGTGAGATATGCCAATCCCATAACTCAATTATGTTTTTTCTTCCTCCTCCTCCTCCTCTCCATTCCTCCTCCCCCTCCCCTCCCCCTCCTTCTCCTCCTTCTCCTCCTCCTCCTCCTCCTTCATGTTGGGGATCAAACTCAGGTCATTGAACACACAGGGTAACACTGCACTCTAGCCTTGAGCTATATATTCCTAGCCAGTGCTTGTGTTTTAAACAAGCAACAAAATAAGGAATTATTCTATGAAGTTGAAGTTTTCCAAGTGTTAAGCCTTACAGGGTTGTTTTTTTCTCAACACCTTACTTTGGGGTCCCTCTGTCCAATACCTTTTGTGTATTGCCTTTGGCTCAGCTCTCAGCTCTGCAGAATGACCCTGAACAAGTCAGCTGTCTGTGAAGCTTGCTTGCTGCCCAATCTTGATCAGAGAATGCAAGCCTAGATGATGTTTAGAACTTTTTTTCTTCCAGTTTTAAAACATCTGTTATTCCTTCCACACTTTCCTTTCTGCATTAAAATTATTAGACATAAGGACCCTTTCCAGGTAAGCCTATTACTATTTTTCTTCATGATTGGAACTTTCTGTAATAATAATGATTGGAACAGGTTTTATCCAATTCATTGAACTTATCACTCAAATAACTATCCTTTCAAGCACCAACTGGCTCTACCTGTCCTGGCGCATCTTGATCCCAGCACAGGAGAATCTGTTTATTCAGTGGCCTCTGGCCAAGTGGTATCTTCTAACATTTAGCTTGTCTACTTTTCAAAATCTTGTCTGTAACTGTGGCCTATCTGTCATAGAACTCATGCCTAAAGTTGAATGACAGGTGCAATGTGTCTCTGATTAACTGACAGGTCTACAAACCCTTTACACACAGTGCACACCCTCATGTCATGCTAGTTAGTCCCAGTTCATGTGCCCAGGGTTTTAATACTTCTTAATTGGAAGGTTTCTGTTGCTGTTGTTTAAATAATATTGAGCTTTATTGAAAGTATTCCAGGCCATCCATGCTTAATAGATATACTTCCACTGAGTCCCAGGGAATTTTTGTTGCATAAGTTTTCCCACCTCTTAAGATTTTATCAATGCATTAAGTAGGATTCAATAATCAAGAGTTTATATTTATTTCCGTGTATGCATGTATGTTACTGGATCTGTTTTTTTTATTTTTAGCAGATTCTCATTCCTGCATTTTGACACACTTCTTTGATAATAGTCTTTTTTAAAAAAAAAATGAGGAATAGAACACTTATACAAAGCCTGTCCCCTTAATAAGTCCTTGCTTCTCTGGAGAAAGAGCTTCTGCAGGTAACAAAGTGTAGTTACTCTTTGGTTAAAGTTTCAATGCCAGATTTTTATTTTTCCTGAATTATCCGCATATGAACACAGGTTCACATCTTCCTAATATCAACTGTTCCCCAAATTATGGAAACAACAGGTATAATTCGTATCAATTAACATGGCAAGGTGCATAGGTTACCTGCCAGCTAGGCCACCTGCTTGATGGCCTAATGTTTCTCCTCCTGCTGGCCTCTGCATGGCTTCCCAGTGGTTCTGAAAAGCACCCTCCTTCTTCTCGGCATGAATTATTTTTCCATTTTAACTGGAAATATTAACTTTTCTTAAATTCTGAAGAAGAAAATAATCCCACAAAGATGAACTCAATAAGGTATATGGTGCCCATGGAACAAGAAATATAAATAGATATAAAAATTAGTGAAGAGAAATGACTTTCAACACATCAACTCAGGATTCAGCCAAAATAGCTGGCTTGTTAGAGATTGCCTTAAAGATCACTAAAGACCCTTCCCTGTTCATTGGAACTGGATGGACAGTTTAGTGGTGGGATGCTAGTAGGGTTCCCTATAGAAGGGATTGAATCAGATGGGTTCACCAGGGCCTCTACTCTCCAGAACATGATTGCATTTTGAAAACTTTACAAGTCCTTTGGACTTGGCAACTAGGACAATATGCAGACTTGTGAAGACTTCTGTTGGTCCCAACTAGACATATGATATTCCAATACAGTCATTCTGACAAAAAGCCTTTCTAGCTTCTGAGTCTATCCCATACTGACCCTCCAACCTCAAGAAAAAGCACCAATAACAGAAAGCTTGCCACAACACTACTGAAGTCAAACCATACAGGAAAGTTCATGAGACTCTTATCTTAAATTAAGGCAGAAATAGAGCTTTGGCTCAAGTGATACAGCACTAACCTTGAGCAGAAGAATTCCAGGGACAGCACCCAGGCCCTTAGTTCAAGCCCCAGAATGGGCAACCCCCCCCAAAAAATCAATCAAGCAAAGCTAAGGAAGGGTTATTTATAGAATTTTATAGTCTAAGTTGAGTGATTCCTAAACAGATTATATAAAGCTGGAAATGAACTGGTATTAAGAACAATATGTAACATGGACATTGTGTCGGTGAATTTAGGTAGAATAGTTTTTATATAGCTAGGATAGGATCTGTCTGTCTGTCTGTCTGTCTCTTTTTGCAGTACTGGGGTTTGAACTCAGGATCTTGCACTTGCTATACAAATGCTCTACTACTGGAATTGCTGTCAGCCCTTTTTCTGTTCATTATTTTCCAGTTAGGATTTGTTTATTTGCCCAGACCAATGTGGACTTTGATCTTCCTATTTATAGTTCCTTGAGTTACTGAGATGACAGGTGTGTAGCAACATACTCTGCCATTGGTAGAGAAAAAGTCTCAGAAACTTTTTTTGTGTCTGTGTTGACCCTGAACCTCAATCTGGCTTATCTTCACCTCCCAAGTAGCTAGGATTATAGACTTGAGCCACCTCTCTTGGCAAGGACAAATTTTAAAGCAAGTTTTGATTAGTAAGCCACTTTGGTTACACCAAGATCTTAGCCTCTGAGAGCAAGACTCTCTTGGCCCAAGTAATAATGTCTTTAATACCTGGTCCTAGCATTTCCCAATCAAGGGACTCTGGCAAATATTTCCAGAATATTCTTATAGTCATATAGTTCCGCCCTCTTGGAAGCTTTTGAGCCTGTGTATCATGATCTTTCCCAAATCACACCCATATAACACAAAGGAAGCTTGGTGTTCAAGGTTCATCTGTACAGCTGGACAGCCCTTTGAACCATTTTTGAATATTGCAAATCATATACTGCTTTGATCAAAACTACATTGGCAGGATTTTCTTCTTCCTACCTCTTTCTAACCACATTTCAATCTTTTATGATGTCCTGTAGCCTTTCTCCTTTACCTAATCTCACTGGATACCTCCTAATCAGTTTTTCCCACTTAAGAAGCCAGAGATGAGAAATCTCATATCTATTTCTCATCTCTTGCTTACCCATTGTTTGATTCTTGAAATTACCACATATTTGTGCTGGCTCTACATTGATTGTGTTTTTTTCATTCATATTCTGGCTGTAAGTTCTTTGTAAGAGCTTTGAGTTTATTGCTTTGTGGTTTTCCCATGAGTAGGCAATCCCCCTCAAAACTCTGAGCTGTCCCTTCTGAAACATCTTACATACAAAAATAACGCAACAATTAGATTTTTTTATTGTAATATTTCAACATCTGTTTAAAAATGGGAAAAAATTTGGCATTGGATTTAGTTAGTAAGACAGTGAGAAAGTTGACCTGAACTTCAAAACGAATTCAAGATGTTGAGCCATAAACAAAGACAGCTGATAGAAATTAATTGTAGGCAATGAAGTTAGGCTGAAAAGAGCAATGGATGAATTTCGCAACTGTTGTATAGCTTTAGCTACATTTCAGCTTTTGGTTCCTAGGACTGTTGGCAAATCATTGTTCCACCCTGAACCAGTCTTTCTTCCTCATAGATTCTCTGGTTTGTGGTTTGGCTTAGGTGTTTGCAGGAATAAATGCAGATGTTATAGGAAGACATTCCCAAGCTGCTAGACTAGCAAGGGCAAGTCTCACATGGCTGGACTGACTGACTTGGTGCTTGTCATGTGTTCACTGGTAAAGAAAATCAAGGCTTTATTATTATTTTATTTTAGTGCTAGGGCTTGAATTCAGGACCTGGGCACTATGTCTTAGCTTTTTCACTTAAAGCTGGAACTCTACCACTTGAGCCACAGCTCTACTTCTGTTTTTTGTTTTTTGTTTTTTTCTTTTGGGGAGGGTGGAGGGTTGGTAGTTAATTGGAGATAAGGGTAAGGTATATTAAATAGGTAGGTTTCATTAGGTAGCCGATGAAGAGAACGCTATGTGGTATTCAGGCAGGAAAAGAAGTTTATTTATTGCCCCCCCCAACACATACTGTGCATGGGGGAGAGGCATGGCGAAAGGGGCAACCCACCCCCCAGGGCCAGGACTTATCTTGGCCAAGGACAGGAAGAGGTGTGGCCAGGTGGGGAAAGGTGTGGCCACATTGGATCCCAATGTGAGCTCGGGGCCTGGGACCCTCCTACAGTCACATGGGAGGTGTGACCAGCTGCAGCCCAGGATGTGACCTAGCAGGAAGGGGATGTGACTGCTTCCAGGTGTGCCAGTTACCTAGGTAACAGAAACTGGCTGGAAACTTAGCCAAGAGGTAAGGAGGTGTCTGCATAGGGCCTGCAGGACCCAGGGCAGACCTCACATATTTATTGGGCAGTTGTTTCTTTGAGGATTTGTTGTTGGAGGATTTAATTTTTTGAATTCTAAGTATATTTTAGATATGAGACCCTTGTCTGTTGTATGGCTAGTGAAGATTTTCCCCCCATCTGTGGGCTTTCTATTGATCTTGCTAGCTATGTCCTTTGCCATGCAGAAGCTCTGCAGTTTCATGCAATCCCATTTATCCAACCTTTCTTTGATTTGTTGTTTCTGGGTCCTTATTAAGAAAATTTCAGCCTGTGCCAAGAGTCCCTAGATTTTCTCCTATTCCATCCTGTAATGTTTTCAGTGTGTCTGCTTTGACTTCGAGGTCTTTGATCCATTTGGAGCTGATTCTAATGCAGGGTGATATATAAGAATCTAGCTTTAGTTTCCTATAGATGTTTAACCAATTTTGCCAGCACCATTTGCTGAAGAGGCTGTCTTTCTTCCATTCTATTTTTTTTTTGTTTTTGGCTCCCTTATCGAAATTAGGTGGCTATAGGTCTGTGGGTTCATTTCTGGGTCTTCAGTCCTATTCCATTTGTCCTGAGGTCTGTTCTTGTGCCAGTACCAAGCTGTTTTGATTACTATGACTTTGTAGTAGAACTTGAAATTTGGTATTGATATTCCTCCAGCACTGTTCTTTCTGCAGACCCAAAGAAACATAGGTTTCCCTTATTTGCAATAGCTAGTATATTTCTAGGACAAGCAGAAAAGGTCAAAAGCTATGTACATATGACCATATAAGATGATGTTAAGCGAAATGAACCCCAAGATAGGGGTACAGGTTTTTTTTCTTGCTATTGTTTTAAATGTATTTATAATGTACTATGTGATTTTTTTTTTGTTTCTTTGGTATATTCTTCTCCCATGGTATAACCCCTGTTTTCACTGTATTTGATTCTGGTGCCCTGCATTTTTCTAATTTGGTGAGGAGAAGGGAAATAACAAAATGCTTAAATAAGAATACAAGTTGACCCATTATAACAATGAGATGTGCAAGACACTATGTTGAAAATGAACTTTACAACTTCGGTGGGGGCAGGGGGGAGGAAGGGAAGAGGGGGAAGGGTGGAGTTGGGGAGGTGGGGAGGGAAGGGATGGTAGGGGAAAAACAAAGGAGGAGGTAACAATGCTCAATAGGAAATGTACTCATTACCTTACTCATGTAACTGTAACCCCTCTGTACAGTATTTTTACAATAAAAACATATTAAAAATAAAAAAGGAGTCCACCCTAAAAAAAGAATCTCACAGACTTTCCTTCCTAGGCTGGCTTCAAATTGTGATTCTCATATCTCAGCCTCCTGAGTAGTTAGGATTACAGAAATGAGCCACCAGCATCTGAGTTAGTAATTGAAACTCTGAACTGTATAGTCCTTGTGCTGGATTCTAGTATCATGTGCTTTATTTAAATCTAGCAATTGACTTCATTGCTTTGCTTGGTTTTATTCCTTCATTATCTAATAAGCAAATAACATTTACTAATCTAGGTCCTTTCTTTGAATTCATTTAATCCATAGAAAGCCTTAGGAATCAGGCAGTACTTTGGCCATTAATTTGCAAATGCTAAAACTAAAGGAGGTTTAGTCCAGTTGCCAAGGTCAAAATTGAAGTCATTTAGGAGCTGAAATTGCAACCCTAGCAATAGGCTGAAGAATTTTATTAACCAACAAGCAGTGGTATCTCACAAGGGAAAATGAACTACTTCAATTGGCATGTGTTGTATTATCTTTCAACATTGCTGATAATTCAACATAAGAGGAAACTAAGTTGAACCCCATCCAGGAGAGTACTTGCTCTATGTGCTTCTGACAGACCAACCTTTCCATCTCTGTGTCCCTGACTTAGAACAATGCCTGACACAGTAGAGAATTGTCAGTGTGCTGTGGGAAGGAGCCAAGGCTACAAAATGAGTGACTTGACCTGTGACCTCTGGTGGGCCATGTCTGTGAGCCACCCTCCCCCCCGCCCCAACCACCATAGTTTAGGGCATGTGTTCTACAGCCAGACTCTCTTATCATTACAACTAAGGACCATTATGATACTGGTTGATAACTTTAGTGAGTGGTATAGCCAGAACCCTGAATTCTCTATCAGCCATTGCAACCCAGTAAGTCTGTAATTTTTATTAGAAACAGAATGCCTGCTCACACATTGAGATTTAAAATGACTCTTTAGATTCCTACTAATCACCAAGACCCCTTCCAAGAAAACTGACATGGCCAATCTCTTCCATGTCTCCACACTGTAACCCGATTTCCCAAGTTGTCTGACCTACCGTACCCTCATTTTCTGCATCTGAAAAGAGAGAATTCCAGCCAGGATGGAATAAACTCATTGTGTAATCACTCAGTAGCCAACCCACAGTAAGCACTTAGCAGCTATGAGTTAATCTGGTTGCCTTTAAAAGGGAGTGAGTCTGACTTGCAACACTTCAGACAAGTCAGTGGCTCTTTCAGATTTATTCTTCGGAGAGCTGGTTAGGTTGAAACGTTGTTTATGTGTGTTCATTGATATTCTAATATAATGACAATTATTAGTTGTCCTTATTAAAAAGTGGAAAAACAGAATTACTTTAAAGTGCAGTTTGATACAGAAAAGTTACCTAAAATAAACATTCTAATTTCCAGAGGTCTAAATATTACACATTATTAACCACGGTAGTAAAATTATACCCTGAGGCTTTTATTTATTAGCTGGCCATATTAATCTCAAAGATATTAGCAAGCATCTATTTATTTGAGAATTTAATAAGCATCAGCACCATGTAGGAATATGTGGACTTTACAGTCTGTTTTGTTTGACTCCTTAAGGATTGAAATCATGTCTTTGAGGGAAGGCTCATTTATTGAGCTACTGATTTATGTTTGTTCTAGATTTTTATATGACTACCACTTCAAGCTTGTCTCAGGTTCCTTGTCCAGGAGGATAAAGAAAGGACCTGTTTTGGGAAAAAGGATTATTGCCTTGAACAGAACACAAAAGCTACATGGGGTCAATAGTACTTCTGTTCTCTGTAAGTTCTGCAGTCATCAGTTGCAACACTTAGTATGTTGGAGGGCAGGAAGAGGGAGGAAAGTATCTCTTCAGCTGCACAATAGGAAGAGAGGAGAAGGAACTTTCTCCAAATGGGGCAAAGAGGCCCATAGTTTGTAAGGGTATAGATGGTTCTTGAAAGCTTCCCTCTCCCATCCCTGCTTGATAGATCACTATGGGAAGGTGTCAGATTCTCTGAGGAAATGGCTTTGGGTAAACTTCATCAAACTATATCAGGCACAAGGCTTGGAACTCCATTCTGTGCAAAGATTTTAGTGTTACAACACAAAACAGAACAAAACAAAAACATGAAACTGATTACTGCCTGAATTCCAGACCTGAATTGATGTGTAGATGGACTGTGGCTCCAGGCCTTCCAGGTTCTACTATTTTAAGCACCATGTAAACCTTTCAGAATTTTTGTACCATCTAAGAAGGGGTGGAGATGGGTCCCTAATGCTGATTTTCCAGGTGGAGAGTTCAGAATCATATAAGGCTTTATTTAGCCATTACAAAAGAAGAGATTTGCCTTGCTAACAGTACAGTTTGTAAACAGATTGTCCTGCTGCTATGCATGTCTTAGCAGGTACTTTGCACATGTTAGGTGCTCTGTAAATATTTTCTGAAACACTGTGAAGTTGCACCTGGAAATTTATGGTAACAACGCTAATTAAGGTTTACACGATAAAGTAGAGAATCCTCCAACAGAGATTAGACACTAGAAAGCCATTGCTTCCATGATTAACAATGTTGTCACAGGCAAGTGTATGTTCAGAATATGAAGAAAATGGGTAAACAACATCATGCCAGTTCTGTGTGAAGATCTTCACTTCACAACTCTTGCCGGCTGAAATGATGAGCTATGGCCTTGTTTAATTTGTCAGCATCACAATTAGAACAGCATAGGTGACCCTTCTTCCTGACACACTCCATTTTCTTTCTGAACACACTTGGCCATTGGCCACATTGCCCATTATTGATGAGGCAATTTATGTATTGCAGATATAAATTATTTAATTGCACACATAGATGATTTAATTGCAGATTAGATAAATATGATGTAGGCATTCCTAATCACGTAATTATTCAAAAGATGATAATAATTTGGTACCATTTGTCAAGTGATGTTATTACATTTTTTAAAAAAATTACATTTTAGGAAGATTTGATTAACCAAGTTATAGGAACTTAGACTGGAACAAGGTGCTTTAATTCTTTTCAGAAACAAGGCAAGACATAAATAAATGAACAAATGGACAACAGCACATTGTCTCTTTATCAATGTGATTTCTGTCCCCCAAGGATCTTTTTTGTTCTCCTCCCAGAAAATGGGGTATACTTATGAGTGATCCATTAAAACTAAAACTAGTAATTAGAGAAAAGAAAGCATAGGTGTATCTTGATTTAGAACTAACAATATGATATCTACATTTTTTGAAGTTGTTCTTTGACAGTAAATTTAGAGCAGGGATATTTTACTAAAATTAGGGTCCTAGGAGGTCTTACACATGGCCAAGAAATGAATTGTTTCTTTATAGGACTATTTAGCTATTTCTTTTGTTATAAATATGGAAATCAAATCATAATAGTACTTACAGTGTTGGAGATATCATTGACCAAAATCCTGTTCAGTCTTGTGTTGGTAAAATGGTTTGGGATAGAGGTATGTGTCTTCTCTATTAAAACTCTGTGTTTTGGTTTAGGCTTTTTTTTTTTTTTTTGCAATCTTATGCGTTTTACTTTATGCATTTTAAATTCTGAGGAGTCCACCGGTGACACCTGATTATTAAAGGCTCCATGGCAGGGGAACTTTTTGTGTGTGTGCCAGTACTGGGGCATGAACTCAGGATCCCAGCGCTGTCCCTTAGCTTTTTCATTCAAAGCTGGCACTCTATCACTTGAGCCACAGCTCCACTATTGGCTTTTTGCTGGTTAATTGGAGATAAGAGTCTCACAGACTCCTGCCCAGGCTGGCTTTGAACCGTGATCCTCAGCCCTCAGCTTCTTGATTGGCTCGGATTGCAGTGTGAACCACTGCCAGATGGCTGGTAGAGGAACTTTTTTTTTTTAATTGTGAAAATACCATACAGAGGGGTTACAGTTATATGCACAAGGTAATGAGTGCATTTCTTATCAAGCATTGTTGCCTCCTCCTTTGTTTCCCCTTCCCATCCCTTCCCATTCCCCCCTCCTCCCCAGCCAAAGTTGTAAAGTTTGTTTTTCGACATAACATCTTGTACATCTCATTGTTGCAATGGGTCCATCTGTATCCCTATTTAAACGGTTTGTTTTTTCCCTTCCCTTCCCCGAAGTATACCAACATCAAATACAGTGAAAACAGGGGTTATACCATGGAGGAGGGACATACAAAGCAACAAAGAAATCATCTTATATATATGTTTGAATCCTTATCTTGGGTTCATTTCACCTAACATCAACTTATCTGAACTTTTCTGCTTGTCTCAGACATATACTAGTTATTGAAAATAAGAGAAACTATGGGACCTATGTTTCTTTGGGCCTGGCTTACTTCACTTAATATAATTTTTTTCCAAGCCTTTCCATTTCCTAACAAATGGGACAATGTCATTCTTTCTGATGGAGGCTCTAATAACAACAGATGCTGGAGGGGATGTGGACAGAAGGGAACCTTACTGCATTGTTGGTGGGAGTGTAAACTTGTTCAACCACTTTGGAAAGTAGTATGGAGGTTCCTCAAAAAACTCCACACAGAGCTCCCCTATGACCCAGCAATCCCACTTTTGAGCATTTACCCAAATGATCACACACAAGACCATATTAAAGCTACCAGCATAACTATGTTTATTGCAGCATTATTTACCATAGAGGAACATTTTAAAACCTTGGGAGTATAGGAAGCTTCAGGAAGAAGGCCTGAGTTCGAGTCTCTTTCAGACAGTCTTCATCTTGCTCACCTTCATATTCCCACACTGCATCATATTCACACACACTGCATCTTGCTAACTAGTTCGTAAATGCATATATATTAGAGAATGTGATTTATAATAAATAGTATAAACTTTATAGTCTCTCTGAAATCAGAACATCATTAAAGGGCCATGAACATGTTCTCAGTTTCTTCTAAGACATAGTTTTCATAATACTATTTTTGCCAGATAATAAATTCTTTAAATTTCATTTTTAATAACACCAGTATACACACCACATAGGATAAATATCTTCAATCATTTTGTTTATGTTCTTCCATTTTATGTTACCTCTCAAGAAATGAGAAGGAATCAAATGATTCAAGAGTTTTGACAAAATTTCTGGTAGACCGGTTGTAATTTAAATAAATGTCTGAGCTTTTGAGCCTCTAGCCCAAGTATCTATCTGTCCACTGATGTTCAAGGGAGAAGGGGTGAGTTTTCAATGGGAGAAAATAGAGAAAGCTTATTTACAAAGGGTCTGTTTGGATCAGCGAGACAAACTCTTGTTTGGACATAGCCCCTTTTCTTTTGGAAGGCCAAAGGCCATGGTAAAAAGTCCATGTAGTAAAATATGGAAATATAAAATATGAATATGAATGTGTTTGTTTAGGAAGCCACAGCAGTCATCAGGGATCTAACGTGGCAGGGACAGTGTGACACCTGGTGATGATCCACTGCCCTGCAGTGGTTTTTAATCAGTTTTGTTAATGTAGTAGTGAATGGTCACAAACTTGGTGGCTTAAAAAACATGAATTTGTTAGCTGATCATATGTCATAAATCTTATAAGAGCCATGTACTGGTGGCTCATGCCTATAATCCTAGCTACTCAGGTGGCTGAGATCTGATGATCATGCTTCAAAACCAGCCTAGACAGGAAAGTTTCAGAGATTCTTGTTTCCAATCAACCACCAAGAAGCAAGAGTGGAGCTATAGTTCAAGTAGTAGAACACCAGTCTTGAGTGGAAAAAGCTAAGGGACAGTGCCTAGGTCCTGAGTTCAAGCCTCAATCCTGGCATGTATGCACCCCTCTTTCCATTCAAAATATATATCTCACAAGGTCTTACTGGGCTAATATCAAAACATTAAGGTTGAGGGGCATCGCTCATGACATCGGATCTGCCTAGCATGTATGAGGCCCTGGATTCAATCCTCACATAGCCAAAGTAAACAAGTCAGTTAATTAAATAAAAGCATCATTATGACTATCCTCCATCTTGACGTTCTAGGTTGGTCTATTTTCTTGTTACTTCTCACCTTGTGGCCACTAGGCTGTATACTCCCTTCTTCCATCAATAAAGCCTTTTCATGTCCCAGCATTCAGAACTTCCCTTCTTTCTCCCTCTTCTGTTTTTAAGTCCCCTTGTGATTCCATTGGATTTACACAGATCACCCAGAATGGTCTTCCACCCCAAAAATTTACTCTATCACATCTACAAAGTCATTTTCACCATGCTAATTAACATGGAAATAGATCTCTGGATATAAGACATGGGCTTCTTTGGGTGAGGGACTCAGTGTGGTCTCTATCACAGTACTCAAATGTGTATTCTGTATAGTACATGATCTTGGAGAGAGAAATGGCATTAGAGAAACAAGCATATAATTCAAATTTGAGTGCAATAAGTGACTCAGCTTCTTCTTGCTTAGTGGTTAGCTGGCAGTGGGTTCCAGGGAAGGGAGCAGCAGGGTAAAAAAAAAAGGTGAAGAGTAATGCTTTCCTTTTAGCTAAGGAGTGTAGGACATCAAAGAGGGACACACACACACACACACACACACACACACACACACACACACACAAGGTTGGTAATGACAGAAGGCTCCAACTGCAGGATCAGTATCAGCTAACAGAGAACAAGTCTCATATGTCTCATATGCTCAGATATATGACTAGCATAAGAAATGTCACTTTCCCTCATGTTACCAGTATGGAATGCAAACAAAAATTATGCAAAAGAGAAGAGAGTTTTTTTTTGTTTTGTTTTTTTTTTACCATACTCCCTATTGGCTTCAGGGGAGAAGTTCTATTTAAAGAGTCTTACAAAAAATGTTTGCTATATATTTCTACATAAATGTGAATTTAGTCAATTATTATGATTATTATGTCAAACTACATTTAATCAGTCCCGAACTAAAGGCTTTTCTTTATGATGACTGTGAGTAAATCCAACTGGAAATCTGGTCACATTCTATTGAGCATGCTGTCTTTTGTACAGTGCCAGTTTCATATCCTTTTTGTTTTTTAAAATTTCATTTATTGATTGATTTCCAGTACGGGGCATTACACTCGGTCTCCTGCTTGCTAGGCAAGTGCTGTACTTGAGTCATGTGCCCAGCGTTTTGTTTGGTTTTGTTTTTTCCTTTCTTTTGGTTTGTTTCTCAGAATGGGTTTCATGCTGTTTCCTGGAGGGCCTAAAACAGAGAGATCCTTTGACCCCTGCCTCCTGACTCACTAGGATTACAGGCAAGAACCACTAAGCCCAGATCAGTTGATTCCTTTGTAAGTTCTCACCTTTGTAAAAAGAAATAACTATGAATCAAAGTCTTATTTCTACCTAGACTCAGAAAACATAATTGTATTAGCTCAGGGTGAAAGGAACTTTTATATAGATTATCAAAGATTTTATTTTGGAGTAAATTCTTCACTGTTATAGTCTTATTATCATTGGTACAAATCTCATAACTGAACATAAATAGTACATGATCTATTGTATGACCAGTTTCTTGCCTATATTTTAGCCCACTGAATTCAGGAATGAATGTTCAGTTTTCCTAGAGGAATGCATCGGAATACTCCAACTCTTGCTTGCAAATGCCTCTGAAAAGAAAGTCTCAATATTGATCACTGAGTTAAAATTACATCACAAGCAACTCTCACTAGTTTGTTTTTTCATGGTTGGCACAAGATCTGTGTTTATCATAGAGAGATGACAGTACATGCTGTGAGGATCTTGAATACTCTCTTTTTAAAATGACGCAGCAGCTGGTGCTTTGGCAAGACTAAATGTATAGGAAGAGCAGGCAGCAGCCCAAAAAGCGCTACTGAAGATAGATGGGATCTTACAGTAGTAATTGATCCTTTACAACTAATAGATTTATTTCTGAGCATGACAACTTGTATTTTAGAAGGCAGTAACTTGTGGTGGTTTTGCACTTTAAAGTGGCACCCCTCACCCTTAACAGAAATCCTTAAAGACAATTTTTTCTCCAAAACAAAGTTTTACAATAAACACAGGGGCATTGCTAGTTGCTATGGAGACCTATCTTCAACGGGAACACCTCTGCCCAACAAAAGCCTCCTGGATTTCAGGTTCTAATTTTTCAAAAACAATTACTGTGTTGCTACCCTTTTATTTTAACAATATATCTTACACTCTTACTGTGTATTATTCAAATAAATAAGCAAATATATTCAAGTTGTGGCAGTTCTGACTCTTAAAAGAGAAAATAAAAGAGACAACTTAAACTGCACTTAATTATATAGTACATCAGAATTGTATGTAAGTGTCTCGAATACATGGTCCTTTAAAAGTTAAAAAAGAAAAAAAAACTAAAAAGGAAGTTTCTAGCAACGTATGTAAATAGGGCACAGAATCTATTGACCAACTGTATTGTCTGTATCTTTGATTATCATTTAAGAGAGCAAAGTTTTAGGCAAGCCGGAGAACACCCAAAGCAACCCTTGAAAAACTCAAGTGATGTTTTGTCAGGGAAAATCAAACATTTAGCCAGAGGGCATTGTAAATAAATTTGATCACTCTTCAGGGGGTGCCCCTGAACTGGCCAATAGAAAGCCCTGAGTGGCAACTAATTAAAACTGCATCCAGATGAGGTTGATTAAACTGAAAAAAGAGTGAGGAGCTTGGGTGCTGTTTCAGTCATTCAGTGGGCAGAAAGCTCTGGAAAAGTTCTTATGCTTGGACATAAGATGATTCAGCAGCTGAACTGAGCCACACCATTGGTAATTCACCATCAATAATTACATGGGAAGGTATTGTATCCACTATTTAGAGAGCTAAAAATACAGGGGATGTTTGGGGCTATGGAATGTGCCATGAATGATCTTAGAGCAGATTTGGTTTTTGTCTTGGATCTCGTCTTACACTCTCTTAAGGATTGACACTTTTATTCAATCCACTACAAATGTGTTACCAAAACAACCTGCAAAGGCATAGAATTTCTGAGCCTTGAATTTTACTGGGCAATATGTATACCATTACTCTGTCAAGTTATCCTGAACTTATTTCTTGAAAATCTACCTCTGGAAGATTCTTCATGTGATAGATAGATTCTGGTTTCAGACGACTTAAAGTTTGATTTCATTGATCACTTCTGGGTATAACTTGAGAAAACTATCTGCTTAATGATGGATAAGAGGACAGGATCCAGAGCACAGTTCTTAATCTTATTGATATTATGTATAAAATTCATTTATAAATTTTAAAAATGGTGAGATAGCTCTGCATTCCATTCTTTGTCATCAGAAGGCAGACCCTCTTCATTCTCTTCTATTCTTATATTTTAGTTCTTTACATGGGCCTTTGAGGATATGCCTTGCTAAGAGTGAACCTTAGAAAGGTCCCACGGTGGCCTGGGAATGTGGCTTAGTGGTACAGTGCTTGCCTAGCATGCATGAAGCCCTGGGTTTGATTTCTTAGTACCAGAAATAGCCGGTACTAAGAAATAGCTGGAAATGGCACTGTGGCTCAAGTGGTAGAGCTAGCCTTGAGCAAAATAAGCTCAGGGACAGGGCTCAGGCCCTGTGTTCAAGCCCCAGGACTGGCAAAAAAAAATAAATAAATAAAAATCCCCAAACAAACAAACAAAAAAACCCAAACCAACCAACTAAACAAACAAACAACCCAGAAAGGTCACAAGGTGCTTTCTGGTTGGCGGATTAGAAAAACAACATATGCTAATGGCTCAAATGAACAATTCAAGTTCCTATATGATGTCATAGAGTGACCTCAGGTAACAGAACTGAGGTGGGAAGACACACTGTCTTCTGGATACATGCTGGCCCACTCCAGGCCCAGCACTAACAATTCTCCAAATATTTTTAGTCATAACCCTTTTATTTCAAGTGGATCCCTAACCGGCCATATGTAAAAGACAAGAGCACAGTTGTACTGGTTGAAGCAAGAAGAGGTGGGACACAGTGTTGCCTCTATTGCCTTCTGGACCCACAATGCCTAGGAATCCACAGCGTGTGATTGGAAACCATTGACCAAAACAACACTGAATTTGATGGTAAAACTAAAGGGTGATGATTGGTCACACTGCTGAGTGGCCAAGACTAGCTTACAGGTATAACTGGTAGGTATTTTCTTTGCTCTCCATTCTCCAATGAGATGTCTTTAAAATTTTGCACTGAACCTGCTTCCATGCAGCCTGTGACTATTTACCTGTTCATAGCTAGTTCCTTGAGGCCCTTCCCTCCCTCCCTCCCTCCCTCCCTCCTTCCCTTCCTTCCTTTCTTCCTTCCTTCCTTCCTTCCATCCTCCCTCCCTCCCTCCCTCCCTTCCTTCCCACCTTCCTTCCTTCCCTTCTTCCCTCCCTCCCTTCCTTTCTTCTTTCCTGCCTTCCTGCCTTCCTGCCTGCCTACCTTCCTTCCTGTCTTCCTTACTGCCTTCCTTTCTCCTTTCTAGGAATTCTACCTTCATCTCTCCTGGGCTATAATACAGTATACCTTCTCTCTTACCTTAAAAACTCCAGAGTAAATTCCACCTAGGGACTCCGCTGTTATCAGAGTCTGTGGTATACAATGGACAAAGGAAGATTTGATGAATTGTCCATCCTGTCTCTTTTTGGTCTTAGCCTTCAGGCCTATCTCATTCACCCAGCATGCCATCCCTCTTGTCGAGGATTGTACCTGTGAGTATTAAGGGAATAAACACAACATTAAAATAATCAGGTGTATCTATTCCTTTGGGAGATGTTCTCTGTCTCCCTATATGTCCTTAGGGTTGGACTGCCATTTTGCATTCATATATGTGAATCAAAGTTTATAGAAACCACAAACAATTAAGATTTGACTGAATTTTCCTTTTTATTTCTGAGTTTTTGGCTTTTAGAATGTGACCATAATAGCTCTTCTGTGTGTGTGTGTACATGCACACTCTCATGCACATGTGCCTGCACATTGCCTGTCAATACTGGGGCTTGAACTCAGGGCCAGAGCACACTTCCTTAACTTTTTGCTCAAGGTTAGAGTTCTACAACTTTGAGATTCACCTTCACATACAGCTTTTTGGTGGTTACTTGAGATAAAGAGTTGTACAGACTTTTATGCCATGGGCTGGGAACCATAGAACCTTATATCTCAGCATACAGAGTTGCTAGGATTATAGGCATGAGCCACAGGTGCCTGGCCATAATAGTTCTTGTAACATGATTATTTCATTAGTTTAAAGTTAGTGAAATCAAAACACTCAAATAATAGCTTCATGGTATGAAATACTGTACTTTCAGTGAGTGACATTGATATAGTACCTCTATAAGTCATGTCAGTTGTGTTTGCAAGTGTACAAGACAGTAGAGCCCAAGTCAATTGCATGCTCATGATTTTAAACCAAAATATTTATCCTTATCTGTTCATAGAGTCACGCTCTAGAAGGATAGTAAGTGGAGTTCACTTTTCTTCTTAGACATTAATGACTCTTGGACTTGCAGTGTGATAAACAGTACTATGACCAATTTTACAAACAACTCTTAAAAGGAATTTAGTTATACTAGGTTGGATCATAGAAGTTAAATAATGAAATATTAGACATGGATGATTAAATGGATGACTGAAAATATATGTCTTAAAGGATACCTATTTTCATTCATGTGTGAAAGCTAAAACTACCTTATAAACTTATAAGTAAATATATTGGGTGGCATGCAACTGTACATAAATGTATTAAATGAAATATGGTAGATTCAAAGGAGACCTCAAATAGTGTAATTCCTTTAAAAGGCAGTCCACGTTCAACAAAATAAACACCAGGAAGTGGATACTTGCAAGAGGTGGAGTGGGGTCAAGGAAAGGGGGAGAGACACATGAAGGAAATGGGTGGGTGAGAATGCAGTGAGGAATTCAATGTATATTCTACAAATTGAAGAAAAATGAGTCACGGGGCGAGTGAGAATGTTGAAAGGGGTGACATTGATCAAGATGCAATGTATTCATAAACTGATTTGTGAAAATGACAACTCATTTGTAAATACCTAACTGAATTAGAAAGTTAAGCATGTTGAATAATGTTAAAAACAAAAGAAGTATGTCTTTTCCTTCCATTCCTTCCATTCTACCTGACCTATGAGATTAAAAACAAAATGTTGCTGTCTATCAAAACCCTTTATGTTTTCTGTGGAATTTTAATATGGCACATCAACTCTATAATCTCCTATTGATAATTAACTAATTATCTCAAAAGAATGATTGAGCCTAAACACATTTAAATAGGACCAAGTATCAAATTGTGAAAGATCAGGATTTTCTGAGACTGCTTTTTGAAAAATCTGCTCATGAATGCCCGCATGTGGTAGAGGACAGAAGAGGTAACCTGACGCGAAGCCACAGAACACCAGGACTGCTCAGCAAGGCCAGAGACTGTTCTGCAGTGTGTAGGTGCTGAATGGAAGAAGCTAATGGGAAAAAAAGAGTGATTGTGACAAGCAGTTATGTCACCTATGTGAACAGCTTAATTTTCTAAATTAGCCACTTTGATAATTATGACATCTCATTTGTCTTTTAATTCTATGAGCCCTGAAGTTTACCTTTGATTTTTTCCAATCAGATAAGAGGCTTTGATAAGCCAAGGGTCTATTATGTGTCTGAAAAATTCAGATTTCAGGCTGATTGGCCTTGTTTGCTAGCACAGAGCAAATGGCTCTCTCTACAAGAGCTCTCCAAACCTGACTTCTCTCGCGTTGGTTTGTGATAGTGATGGGGAGAAGTGGTGGGAAGGGGAACAGGTTGCAAAGCAAATTAATAGTGTCAACAGGACTGAGGAGAAAACTATTACAGCCTCCTTCACAGAAAGACAAACTGTATTTTGAGTACATTAAAAAATCACTTTACCAGAATCCACTTTTCATGTTTACCCTTAAATTATAAAGGTAATTTGTAATGATTCTTTTTTTTTTTTTTTCAATTTGTGGTTCTAGGGAATCAAACTCGGGACCTTGCACATGCTAGCTAAACACTCTACAACAGAACTATACCCTGAGCCCACAGATTGCTCTGAGCTATTTACTGAAATGTGTTTAAAGATCTTCAGAAGATGAAATGTTGTTGTTGTATTGATTTGGAGGGTGAAGAAAACCCTCCAAATGTATGTTAAGTATGTTAGGTAAATTTCTTAACAAGGGAATCCAATATCCACTTACAGTTGGATGGCTGAAGATGAATTACATTTGAAATGAGGAGGAATTCTGACTTCAACAATTTGCAAAAAAACCTTTTGTAACCAACCAATCTTTCTTACCTGAATTCATATTATTGGCAGAAAAAGGCCCATATGTGCCAAACAAGGTGAATTGGTCACTGTTTTTCTACATGATACGGGCACATGCAAACAGCCTTCCAGAAATAAGGGCTGAGGATGATAGACATTCAGAGCGTAATGTGGTTCCTGAAACATCTAGCAAAGTCATGGAAACTGAGAATTTGCTTAGTCCATCAGATCACGATGGAGGGGTACATATGTAGATGTGTAAAAAGACAGGGCAATGTCTTAAGGAAGTACTCTCAGGAATGAGGAGGTGGTTTGGTTGTTGGTGGACAGACAGACAGGTTCACACATGCACACGTGCACATACATCCTCCTATTTTTCACCATGGCCTGACCACACCCTGACACTCTTCTTCTGGTCCCCCACTTTCTAGAGTTTGTGTGTTACCTTGGGTCTTCCCTCCCTCTCCAGGACTACACAGGTTTATTTAACCTGCAAAGAAAAGGTTTTCCTTTTCTCATATTTCAAGCTAGTGATGGCAGAATCACGGTTTGGAATTCTTCCTAGGCTCTAGAATTGTGTCCAGGTATTCTTGGGTTTGTGAAGAATTCTGACTCCAGACCTACTCAGACTACATGGAGCGTCTTATGATTAAATATCCAGTGAAGTACAGCAAGACATGTTGCCATGAGTACAAGTAAAATCAAAATGTAACCGTCTCCCAGAGGGAGGGCCAGGTACTAAAGCCTGAATTGGCACCATTTGTTTAAGCAAATCATCCTTCTTTATTAATAATTTGAAAGTAAACAATAGTCTTAGTATTAGTATACCTTAATAGCATAAGAGGGTTTCACTGTGATAACTCCACAGAGTTCTTTGACCTATTCACCCCTCTTTTATATTTCCTCAAGCCCCCTTCATATTCTCCCTCTTTTCAAACAGTGTTCGGTAGGTTTCATTTTGCTATTGTCATATATCAATCCTCTTCACTCCTGAGTACTCTTTTCTTTCCCCATCCCAAGTAGCCCCTTTTTAATACTTAGGGCACATTGTTTTTTTTTCCTCCTCCTCCTCTTCTTCTTCTTCCTCCTCCTCCCCCTCCCCCTCCTCCTCCTCCTCCCCCCCTCTTTATAACTATTGCCGTTAAACTTATCATTAGCTTATTATTATTTTTAACACAATGGATCCTTAATAATTTTTATTCAGAAATAATTTACATTAAACTAAAAACACACCTTTTTAAATTGTTGTTGTTTTGGTCCTGGGGTTTGACCTCAAGGTCTGGGCCCTGTCCCTGAGCTTTTTTGCTCAAGGTTAGTGCCCTACCACTTGAGCCACAGCTCCATTTCCAGCTGAATTAGTGCATAATTGAAGATAAGAATCTCATGGACTTTCCTGCTCAGACTTGCTTCCAACCAAGATCATCAGATCACAGCCTCCTGAGTTGGTAGGATTATGCCTAGAAAAACACATCTTTTAAAATGTGTATGTTCTCAATATTTGATAAAACCAGTTACAAAATCATGAATATAATCAAGAATAGTATAATCTGAAAAAGTTCCTTCATGCGTTGCTTTTTTTTTTTTTTTTGGTCAGTCATCGGGCTTGGTGGCCTGGGCGCTGTCCCTGAGCTCTTCGGCTCAAGGCTAGTGCTCTACTACTCGAACCATAGCACCACTTCCAGTCTCACGGACTTTTCTACCTGGTCTGGCTTTGAATTGTGATCCTCAGATCTCAGCCTCCTGAGTAATTAGGATTACAGGTGTGAGCCACTGGCACTCAGGTGCTTTAACTACAAGAAAGAAAGAAAGAAAGAAAGAAAGAAAGAAAGAAAGAAAGAAAGAAAGAAAGAAAGAAAGAAAGAAAGAAAGAAAGAAAGAAAGAAAGAAAGAGAGAAAGAAAGAAAGAAAGAGAGAAAGAGAAAGAAAGGAAGAGAGAAAGAAAGAAAGAAAGAAAGAAAGAAAGAAAGAAAGAAAGAAAGAAAGAAAGAAAGAAAGAAAGAAAGAAAGAAACTTCCTAACTAGACATGGTGATACATGCACCAAATCTCAACATTCAGAAGATGGAAGGATCCAGAGGAAAGGCATCATGAGAAAAATCCCAACTAAAGCCCACACGTCACCTCCAGAATCATCTTGAGAGCGAGCAAGAGAGAGGGAGAGTGGGAGAGGGAGAGAGAGAGGAGGAGAGAGGGAGAGAGGGAGAGAGAGGGAGGAGAACGCATTCACCACTGGCTTCCATTTGGAAAGCAAACCCTCTCATTCTCCTAGTGCATTCAAATGTCCTCCTTAGCATCATATCTATTGCATTGGACCAGATAAAACGTGGTTTTATGTTTTATGCTAGTTTTATTTTATTGGAGGGTAATGACTGCTTATCCTCTGTGTGTTGGGGGAGCAGAGCTATGAGGGTAGTAGAAGCTGGTGAAGCCTGTTAATTTTTTCATGAGATCATTTTTCCCTTGACATGCAATTTGATGCTTAACAATTTTTCCAAAAGTCAAAAGAAATACTACAAATCTCTAATGCTCATGGGGCTATAAATAGTCCCACACAAAGCATGATTGTATAAAAGAGACGACACTTCTTTATGAAAGAATTTCCACTGGAAAGATAAAAGGAGGTCAGAATGCTTATGTGAGACATGTATTTTCAAGTATTCATAAAAATAGAAGCCATCAGCAGTGGGAAAATTCTTCGTGATAGACAGTCTCAAAGAAGATATTGGAGCCAAAGCCATTTTTACAGGCACCAACTGTAGTGTGAATGGAAGCTAGCCAAGAAATGGCTGCTGGCCAAGTAGCTCAAGTGCCAATGAAAAGAAGAGCACACAAACACACACACATGCTTGTGTGTGCATGCATGCACGCATGCGCAATCCCCCTGCACACATGCACACATTCATTCCAGCTTATAGAAGTATTTGCCAAAAAACCTTTTCAAGCTCTTGCCATCTGGGTCCTATAGCCAACCATCAGGTCCTGTGGTGACTGTAGCTGCTGGCTCCTCTCCTCATGGTGGAGGGGGCAGGGGGAGTCAAAGGAGCACTTGCCACATCTGGAAGGATCAGCTAGACTCCTAGAGGCCATCAAGATGAGCTTGCAATCATTTCTATTCAATGAAAACTAAGGGGCCCACTAAAATAGGATTATACTTGTATTGGTTTTGTTACACCCAAACCTGTAGATTCATTTGGGAATCTATAGCACAGTTTATTTTTTAAAATTGAGAAAGATTAAGACCCTGTCCTACTAGGTTTTAGGGCTTGGGGAAAAACAACCAACAAAATTGTGGGCAATATATGAATTACTTTAAAAATTGTTTGTAGCCATGATATTAGTCCACATATACCGAGTCCTTCCTAGATCTCAGGCAGAGATAAATCTGTATATAAATTCTTATTTTTAGGGCTGGGAAGGTGGCTCAGTGGTAGAGTGCTTGCCTTGCATGCCTGAGGCCCTGGGTTCAATTCCTCAGCACCACATAAGCACAAAGAAAAAAGCCGGAAGTGGCGCTGTGGCTCAAGTGGTAGAGCACTAGCCTTGAGCTGAAGAGCTGAGGGACAGCGCCCAGAGTTCAGGCCCCACGACCGGACCCAAAAAAAAAAATTCTTATTTTTAGATCTTACAACATCCCATAAGGAAGCTATTCTCAGAAGCCTAATTTAACAAATTAAAAAAAAATTGATCTGAGAAGTTAAGTGTATAATGTAGCAGCAGGTTTTGAATCTAGGGTGTCTTTTACTTTAGAAATGGTTTGATTTGTTTCTTTTATCAGTTGTACAAGAAGGGTTAATTGTAACGTCCATTTGTGTGGACAATGCATCTTGTCAGTCAATTCCTGTATCATTTTTCCTCCCATTCCCCCACCCCCATTCCCAAACCATTCTCATCATTTCCTTGTTCCATTTTTCATGTACATAAAGTACTTTGACTATATCCCCCCTCTCTCCCCCTATTTGTCTGCCCCTTCTCACTGTACCTACACCCTAACCCAGACTTGTTTCCTCTTTCCTGATACTCATGTTTATTAAAAGCGTATGGCATCAGGCACTTGTAGCTCATACCTGTAATCCTACAGGAAAGTCTTTGAGACTCTCAGCTCCAATTAACCATTAATTAGAGTTGTGGTTTAAGTGGGAAGTACTAAGCTTGAGCAAAAAAAGCTCAGAAACAATGTCCAGGCCTTAAGTTCAAGCCCCCAAACCTGCACCAATACACACGCACGCGCGCGCGCGCACACACACACACACACACACATGCAAAACTGATGTCAATTGTTCAAAAGGATTTGCCATGGTATCTCATGCTCATATAAACTGTATGGCAGTCAGATTGATCACACATATATAATAACACCATATATATGATATATACATGTACATATCATATGTACAGCAACACATACTTAACATATGATAAATACATTCATACACATATGATATTTACATCAATGTTTATATTTCTGCTATACGGTCCTTCTATGACAGACTGTTGAGTTAGTCCTCTGGGGCCTAAAAAGAATTCTTGTAACTTACCAATATTTTGAATTTATAACAAAGAGCAGATAAACCATTGACTTGTAGACAGTGGGCAATAGGTTTCTTTCTTTCTATTTTTTTTTTTTTTTTTTTGGCATTTCTCAAGCAAATGAGTCTCTTCAAGGTAAGTGGGGCAGGAGACAGTGATGCAGCCATCCACAGAGTGCACTGAAGTCAGATGCCAGCTGTGCATTGTGCTGCGAATGCTGCTCCAACATTCCTTATCTGCCCAGCTGCTGTACTGAGTGCTGGGATCTCATCGAGCCATGGCAGCTTACCTCCTCTTTTTCTTTTTTTAAAAATCCTTGTGAGGATGAGTGTTCAGATTGGAATGAAAGCCGAAAGTTCAGATTACTTCTTGGCAGGAAATGTTGCCCTCTCTTTGCCTCCTGTTTGGCCTCTCTGTTGATTACTTCTTGTCATGCTCTCAGTCATTATGTGTAACAAAATGGTGGGGGAGAGAAGGAAGAAAAACTAGGCAGGGTCAGGTTCTCACTCACCTCATTGCTTAGTTCATTTCTTCCATCCTCACAACTCCTTTTTGTCATCATAGAAAAAGGAAACCAGGAGGAAGAGGAGAAAGTGAAGTAGGTTTGAGGTAATTTATAACCACAGGCAACTGGGATATTTTATGCCAAAATGGTACTTTCTCAAAAATCTCATCATTCATGCTACAAGTATGTCTTATGAAGTGCTTCCTGAGCTTGTGAAAACACCGTGGGCAGCTGAACCTGCTTAATCTGTGATCATTTTGCCTCTCTGAAGATTTGAGGGAAGGATATTATGCCATTATGGTGTTAAAACGCATCAGTGACTTCATCATTTAAAATGCTTTAATAAAAATGAATTCTGTTAGCTGTTTCTGATTATCCAGCACCAGACTTTATAGGCTTTTAAGATATTTTCCAGTTGTCAGATATTTTTTTCTGTGAGACATTTAAATATTTAGATTCCATTCTTTCAGGGTATTCCAAATATAGGAAACAGATATCTTAATAACAGAAATAAATAAACAGGATTACTGTGTGGACTGTCTTTCCTAATGGCTTTTGAAAATCTAACCATGTTCCTCAATTATGTATCAAAATTTTTGCTTGAAGAAAAGTAGGATATAGAGACCCAAGATTCAGTCCGATTTAGATTAGGTATTTGTTAAAGAAATACATTATTATAGCCAATTAAAGAGAATGGAATGTGCTCACTAGATTCACCTTATTGGTAGGAAAAACTATCAACAAAGGCTATTCTGTGTGACATTAAATAAAGAAGTCTGTGTTTAAATGTGTGTTTATCATGCACTCCTGATCTCTTCAATAAAACTGTTCATTTATATACACGAATATATATCCCATTTATGCATGCATGCACATGCACACACACACACTGCTATTTATGATAAACTATTTGGGAAACTGCAAATTTTTTAGTGTAGTTGGAAATAGTAATTACAAAGCAATTATACTTCTCATTGTAAGTATTGGTTGTTTTTTTGTTTTTTGTTTTTCTTTGTGACAGTGCTGGGATATGAACACAGGTCCTGAGTGCTGTCCCTGAGCTTGTAGGTTAGAACTCTACCACTTGAGCCATACATAGCCCCACTTCCAACATTTTGGTGATTAATTGGAGACAAGAGTCTTGGGGACTCTTTAGGCTGATTTTAAACCTCAATCCTCAGATCTCAGCTGCCAGAGTAGCTAGGATTATAGGAATGAGCCACCTGTGGCCAGCAAAGTATTTACATTTTATTCTGTGAATTTTCTTCTGTTTTTGCTAGAATATAAAAATCTCTTCAGGTAAGGGTCTTATCAAAGCAAAATAAGTAGAAGGCACTTAGACTCCAAATGCATGCTATTGAATCTCCTCTACAACTCCATACCAACCCCAAGGCATATGAGGATATATAGAGTAAAGGAAGTGTAGAGAAAGTAAAAAATGGTATTAGACCTAGGGAGACCATGTGGAGAATGCAGGAATCAGTACTGAGAAGGTGCCCACATCTGGCTACCTACTATTCTCTCATGCCAGTTAGTTTTAAGGGTTCAAAACCTATGTGGTCCCACAGGGACCTGACCCTTAACTTACAATTGAATGCTTTACTGTTGTCTTAAGATTTCTATCTTTGATATATATGTGTATCTGAACTAGGGAAGGGAAGGGGAACAACAGAGACAAAGGACATAGCAATGCTCACAAGACAATATTTTGGAAATTTAGGGGGAGAAGGAAAGAGGGAGAAAAATGAGGGAAGGAATAACAAATTAGAAAAGAAATGCACTAAAGGGATCCAAATAGGGAAAGATGAAGTAAAACTTTCCCTCTTTACAGATGACATGATCTTGTATTTAAAGAATCCCATAGACTCCACTCCCAAATTACTCAAGCTGATTCAAAACTTTGGCAAAGTAGCAGGGTATAAAATTAACGCAAAAATCAATGGCTTTTCTGTATGCCAACAATGAGAAAAGTGTGGCTGAAATTAGGAAAGCAACTCCATTCGTAATAGCCCCACAAAAAATAAAATACCTAGGAATTACCCAAAGAAGTGAAGGACCTCTATGATGAAAACTTTAAAAACCTGAAAAAGGAAATCAAAACAGAACTTAGAAAGTGGAAAAACCTCCCATGCTCCTGGATTGGAAGGATCAACATCGTGAAAATGGCAATACTTCCCAAGGCTATCTACAAATTCAGTGCGATACCTATCAATATTCCAACCTCATTCTTCAAGGAAATAGAAGAGGCAATCCAAAAATTCATATGGAACAATAAAAGACCCCGAATAGTGAAAACGATTCTTAACAGAAAGAACAGTGCTGGAGGAATATCAA
Organism: Dipodomys spectabilis; assembly: GCF_019054845.1. Lineage (NCBI taxonomy): Eukaryota > Metazoa > Chordata > Mammalia > Rodentia > Heteromyidae > Dipodomys > Dipodomys spectabilis. The sequence continues at coordinate 8,851,287 of NW_024870855.1, read as the reverse complement.
TACCAAATTTCAAAACTCTACTACAAAGCCATAGTAATCAAAACAGCTTGGTACTGGCACAAGAACAGACCTCAGGACCAATGGAATAGAATTGAAAACCAAGAAATGAACCCACAGACCTAAAGCCACCTAATCTTTGATAAAGGAGCTACAAAAATAGAATGGAAGAAAGACAGCCTCTTCAGTAAATGGTGCTGGCAAAACTGGTTAATCACTTGTAGAAAACTAAAGCTAGATCCTTATATATCACCCTGCACCAGAATCAACTCCAAATGGATCAAAGACCTCGGAATCAAAGCAGACACTCTGAAAACATTACAGGATGGAATAGGAGAAACCCTAGGTCTCCTTGCCACAGGCTGAATTTTTTTAAATAGAGACCCAGAAACAACAAACCCAAGAAAGGTTGGACAAATGGGATTGCATGAAACTGCAGAGCTTCTGCATGGCAAAGGACATAGCTACCAAGATCAATAGAAAGCCCACCGACTGGGAGAAGATCTCCACTAGCCAAGCAACAGAAAAGGGTCTCATATCTAAAATATATCTGGAACTCAAAAAATTAAATCCTCCAACAACAAATCCTCAAAGAAACAACTGCCCAATAAATAAGTGGGCTAAAGACTTAAAGAGAAACTTCTCTGAAGAGGAAAGAAAGATGGCCAATAGATACATGAAGGAATGCTCAACCTCCTAGCCATAAAAGAAATGCAAATCAAAACAACATTGAGATACCACCTCACCCCAGTTAGAATGGCTAGAATCAAGAACTCTAATAACAACAGATGCTGGAGGGGATGTGTACAGAAGGGAACCCTACTGCATTGTTGGTGGGAGTGTAAACTTGTTCAACCACTTTGGAAAGTATTATGAAAGTCCCTCAAAAGACTCCACGTAGAGATCCCCTATGACCCAGCAATCCCACTTTTGGGCATTTACCCAAATGATCACAAACAAGACCATATTAAAGCTACCAGCACAACTATGTTTATTGCAGCATTATTTACCATAGCTAAGATATGGAACCAACCCAGATGCCTCTCAGTAGATATATGGATCAAGAAAATGTGGTATATACACACAATGGAATTCTATGCCTCCATCAGAAAGGATGACATTGCCCCCATTTGTTAGGAAATGGAAAGACTTGGAAAAAATTATATTAAGTGAAGTAAGCCAGGCGTAAAGAAACATAGGTCCCATGGTTTCCCTTATTTGCAATAACTAGTATATGTCTAAGACAAGCAGAAAAGTTCAGATAAGATGATGTTAAGCAAAATGAACCCCAAGACAAGGACACAAGTGGTTTTTTTCTTGCTTGCTATTTTTTTCTATCGTATTTATAAGGTACTACGTGAGTTTTTTGTTGCTTTGTATGTCCCTTCCCCATGGTATAACCCCAGTTTTCACTGTATTTGATATTGGTATAATTTGGGGAGGGGAGGAGAAAGTAAAAAACAAATTGTTTAAATAGGGATACAGGTTGACCCATTGCAACAATGAGATGTACAAGACGCTATGTCGAAAAATGAACTTTACAAATTAGGTGGGGGTGGTAGTGGTGGTGGAGTATAGTTGTGGAGATGGGAGGGAAGAGATGGTAAGGGAAAAACAAAGGAGGAGGCAACAATGTCTGGTAAGAAATGTACTCATTATCTTACTCATGTAATTGTAACCCCCCTGTACAGTATTTTCACAATAAAAAAACTTATTAAAAAAAGAAGACAAAAGAAGAAATGTATTCACTACCTTACTTATGCAACTGTAACCCCTATGTATATCACCTTGACAAACAAATTTTTTAAAAAAGAAACATATTTATTACCTAACTTTTGTAACTGTAGCCCCTTTATACCTCACCTTTATAACAAAAATATAATTTTTTTAAAAAGCAAAAAAGAAAGATTTCTGTCTTTGACTTTGTGTTTTGTCAGGGAAATCTGATGCCACAGAGTATCAAGTACTGGGGACTTTGCAGGTTGGTGTCAAGACCCTGTTTTTCCTGGTAGGTTCTTGAACACACACTCCTTCAGTGCTTGGGGCCCTGCTCCCCCTTCTAGTTTTCCTGCAATCATACTGTTTTCTAATCCAAGCAAGGACCTGGCAGTGAGAGTGACGAAGGTCAGTATGAAGTTGTATGCCTCTTGGAGTCTCTGGGTGGAGCATGGGGATGGCTATCTCTATTTGAATTTGGCACTGCCATGAGTGTTTGGCAGGCTCTTTGGCTTGGTAAGTTCTCTTTCACTCACCACCAACGAGGTTCCCAGCCCAGCCTGGCATGAAGGTGCAACCCCTAGGGTGTACTTACACCAAGCCCTATGGATGGAGACATTGATCTTCTCCTCTTTGTTGCTATGAAACCGATTTCTTACAGTTCTATGCCTTGACACAACACAAACCCACTACCTCCCAGTTTTTGTGGGGCAGAAATCTGAGCACAGCTTCACTGTGGTCTCTGGCTCAGGGTCCAACCAGGATGCAGTGCAGGTGGTGGCTAAGATGTGTTCTTCCCAGAAGGTTTGATTAGGGAAAAATTGGTTTCAAAGGTCCTATTAGTAGTTGGGAGAATTTACCTATGTGATTGAAGGATTGAATTCTCCTATTCCAACTTCTCGGTGGATAACTAGCCAATGTTAAAGGTAGCCTACAATTCCCCACTGTAGCAGTTTGCTTATTCTGGGCCAGAAAAGATCACCTTCCTTCTCAGTTCCATTAGCTTTGCTAGATTCTATTGGCTAGAAGCAAATCCTAGGTTCTGCCTACATTCTAGAGGAGAGGATTCAACTAGCAGAACACAAAGGGAACACAAAACTTCAGAGATGAAGAGTGCCACCGTAGGATCCTTAGAGCCACTTTGTTACTTCTTTCAAAGAGGTCTCCCTTACCGCCTCAACAAAATGAACACTTAAGCAACACTGATTCATGGAAATAATCATGGCATCCAGGAGGGCTTTCTTCTGCCTCTGTGTTTTTAGCAGTCCCGATAAAGACTGACCAAAGGCCAATTACAAAGTCGGAGGGTGGGGGGATAATTTACAATCATGTATGAGTAAACAACACACTCTTGTGTGTCACCAGCATGACTTGGCAAATTACCAAGTGCCAAAGGATTATTTATTCCCTTATTTTTGTTGAAGAGGGGAGCATATTTATTTTCTTCATCCTTATATCCAGGCCCAGGTACCCTTCTAAAGGAAACTAAGTGAGTCTATGTTTTTGTTGTTGTTTCTGTGTCTGGAGCTGCTCTTCTGATTTACAGTTTAGTTGGAGAATACACTTGCTCAATTGTGCCCAAGAGGAATGGGGAGCCATCTGTCCCTTAAGAGATTCATCTAGCACTTAGTGGAGGCAGGTTAGGGACAGGATCAGGATTCTACAGAAAAAAATAAATCCAGCTCTCATGAGATGTAATATCGAGTACACCCAAAATAGAGAACATTCCTGTATAATAAGGCTTGGAGTCACTTGTAATGTGAAAGAGAAGTGTGCGGACATACAAAGAAAAAGAACTTCATATTAAAGTTCTCTTTGGGGTAGGGACAGGAGGGAAAATATGGGAGAGAATGAATGTGACATTGACCAAGAAACATTGTACTGACATCCTGACTTATGAAATAGTAACTCCTTTGTCCAACTTCTTAATAATAACAATAAAAAATAAAGGTCACAGTCTATTTATGATCTCTGTGAAAAGTAGGCTGACTCCCATATTGCTTAATAAGTTTTTTGAGGTGAGCTAATTCTACCATTCTGGGTAGAATGGGTAACAGCAAATCTTATGTTACATAAACAACTTAACCCAGTTACTGCAATAGAATAAGAACAAGGCATTCTAGTTGCAGAGTGTATTCTGATTAATTCAACAGAGGGTTTTGAAAGTCCTTGAAGTCAGCCAAGTATTGCTTAAATGAAAACTGGAGTATCACTTTTCCAGAGTATCTCTATTTCTATTCTTCGTCATCTCCCAAGTATTCACTCCATGGTCAATAGTTTGTAGACAAGATCTTTTTTTTCAACAAGAAATTTATTTAAAAATACATACTGCAGCTGCGTTTCTCCTCTGTCATGGGAGAAAATGGGAGGAAGACTTCAAAATAATGACCAGGAAAAAAGATGATATGCACAAAGTAGGCAAAGTTGACACATAAAAAATTTAATACATAGATTTCTCCACTGTGTGTTACCCACAGTAATACTAACTTCTATAGCACCCTCTGGAATTCTTCATCTAATATTCTACATATTTTGCATTAACTCTTTATTCAGTAGCTTTCTAGTAAACTTTTCTTCTGCTATGGACTAGAACTTATTACCACTTTCACTCATTCAATAATTATTTATTAAGTACTCTCTTTGGGTAAAACACAGTACTCATATACTAGAAAAAGCAACAAATAATACGCATGGACCAACTCTACTTTCTTGCAACTTATATTCTAGACAAGTGCAGTGTTTTGCTATAAAATCATTATTCACTGAGGTTTTGTATGACAGAAAGATTAAACTGCTCACATTCTAGTCATTACATGTACCTTTCTATTCAGGAGTTTGGGTAAGGAATTTTTTCTAGGGTCAATTACTAAATCTAAACACTTAGCAATCTTGTTTTAAACTATTCTATCTTACTTATCAGTCTTCCATTCTGTCATTTGGGGGGCTGGATGGAGCATGTTATTCTTTTCACTAATATTTTCATTTTATTGTTATCCTGTTAATGTCAAACACTTTGACTGCTATCAACTGTAAAAAAAAAAGTTGACTAAATACAATATATGTGTTTCTGAATTGCTGCATACAAATTGAATTTTGTAAACAGAATCCCATTTATATTTAGACTATAATTTCAAAGTGTAGTACAAAAGCATATATATTGCTTCAAGAGATGATGAAATGATTTCTGATGTCTACCTGCAATTATTAAATGTGCATGCCTACATATTTTTCATTTTATATACAACTTAGGGGAAAGAATATCCACTGTCTAACAAAATATTTTACCCAAATATGGAACACATAATTTTGTAAAATCTGCACTTGTTTTTTAAACTTAGGATGTTGATTTAGAGTTAATGTTATTTTTTCTGGCATTCCACAATTTCACTCATAGAGAACAGGATTGGAGAATAATTCTCTGTCATTAAATTTTGCCCCTAGATTACACTAGAGACAGTTTGGGATTATCATCTATAATGCTTTACAACAACATTACTGCATTGCTGACTTTTTCTAGTACAAGTATTTTCTCTTTTCAAAATAAGTCAATATCGTTGACAATGGAAATCCTGCTAAAAATTCAAATAAGAGTGAGGGTATCAGTATAAAGTGAGACAGACTTTTATTGGCCATCTTCTGTGAGTCAAGTTCACACACATATACACACAAACACACCCACTTCATCTCCTACCAATGCTAGGAAGAATATTATGAATACATTTTTTAGCCAGGGGAATGAATGGGCATATGGAATTAATCAAACACCAGATTTAAAGACCTACATGACAATGAGAAAGATTCTTAACCTCCACAAGCCTCAGCCTTTCCATTTATGAAATGGGAGTCTTTCCAGATTCATTGTGATGATAACAAAATGATGTATGCACAATTTCTGATGTAATCGGTGCTCTATAAATTACAGCACTGGTTAAAAACTGAACGCAAGCCAATTTCATAGCCAATGTTCCTTCTAGTACCCCACCCATTCAGAATGGCAACCTGGCTAAGAAAACCAAGAAGTCTCAAATAATCCTTTATCTATTAATATCCTTCAAAAAACCCCAATCCTTTATCTATTAGTATCTTTCAGGAAAAAAAAATGCCTTTGAGCTGAAGGTGTGGCTCAAGGGGTAGAATGCTCAAAGCCTGGAGTTCAAACCCCAACACTACCAAAAAATAGTCATGGCATATGCATAAAAATTAATGAAATTGTGTCATTTGCAGGGAAGTCAATGGATTGAGAGATGATCATGTTAAGTGAAATAAAGCAAGTTTAGAAAGACTAAAATGAACTCTGGAAAAATTAAAGCATTCCTGTTTTATCTTCTAGGTATCCTAATATGGGTTAACAAGCAATGATCTACAAATAAGGTGAAATTTAGTCCTGTTTCTCACATGAGCTCTGTGATCTCATGGATAGTCATTTAATCCTTTGGGCATCAGTCACCTGACCTTAAAATGGCTACACCAATGAATTGACATCTAAGTGCTTCTGGCTTTCACTTACATAAAACCTGGGGGATATAGTCTTAGAGTATACTTCTGTTACTCTTTTTAATAAGTCTGTCAGACAGAAGCTAAACCTAGTGTTGTGAATGGTCAGTTGATTATTTAAAAGCCCCATTTCCTCCTTCTCTTTTCCATTTTATCAAAGATCTTGTCATTGAACCACACGTGTGAGCTAGAGCTAGAAAACATCCCTACAATAGAGCTGCTTTCAGCCAAGATGGGTTCAAACACACCAAAGAAGTTGCTGATGAGAGATAACTGCTGGTCTGCATGCCAAGACTGTGTACCGCTCCATGTAAAATTAAAAATTGAGAAGGCTCTTTGAACAGCAAGAGCAGGGCTCTTTTTTGTAGCTTCCATATCTCCCATCAGGAAACAAAATGAACTGTCTGAGGGCCATTCAACTTACTCAGTTGAATTTTGTCATGTTGTAATGGATACAAGGAGAGATCAACAGCATCCAGTGCCTAAAACACATGACCTGGAGGTCTCTTCAAAAGAAACTACAGTACTTGTTTACTAAGCTTCAAGGCTAAGAGCTATAATTTATGAAATATTATCTCAACTTCTGATTAATCATCCTAGTTTATAAGTGTTCAATCTATCTATTTTAAGAAGTTGGTTCAAAAATTCAAGTCAATAAATGTGACAACTATCTTCTGTTTATCAGGTTCTAGGGTAGACACTGTGAGCTCAGAGCAAAGGGAAAAAAAATGAATAAAATCCATTGTCTGGGCTGGAAATGTGGCTTAGTGGTAGAGTGCTTGCCTAGCATACATGAAGTCCTGCTTTCAATTCTTAGTACCATATAAACAGAAAGAACCAGAAGTAACACTGTGACTCAAGTGGTAGAGGCTAGCCTTCAGCAAAAGAAGCCCAGGGACAGTGTCCAGTCCCTGAGTTCAAGCCCTAGGACTGGGGGGAAATGTTCAATGTATGCTTAAACAAGCTAAAGTTTTAATAATTTCTCACATGATAAAATATTTTTGAAGTATGAGTAAAAAATGACAATTTAGCTAAGTAAACAAATAAATAATGTATGTGTATTTCTTATAAAGAGACAGGAAGTAACCTTTCTTACAGATAAAGAAATCCTAGCCCTTAGGAAGAAGGGCAGGGAAGGGACTAAAGTCAGTAACCTCATACTCTATCCCCATCTGTCAAGTACATTGGTACTTCCTGTATTTCTGTGAACTTGTGAATTCAGTCAGGGCATGGAGCTGAACAAGGAAACAAATGAGTTGGACAAAGTCAATTCTTGGTAATATTGCCTTTTGTAATGCCCTTTGTTCCATTGTGAATTTTACATATGACGATGAAGAAAACAAGGGGTGCTGTGGCTCAAGCACTAGAGGGCTCGCCTTGAGCTGAAGAGCGCAGGGACAACACCCAAGCCCAGAGTTCAAGTCCCACAACCGACAAAAAGAAAAGAAAAGATGAAGAAAATCTTGCTCAGCTACCAAACAGCTTACTAATTGAACTGAGTGAAAGAAGAGGTCAGTATAGAAAGTGGGAAATTGCTTCTCTTTCCTAGGTTTCCCTTTCAGTCATGAGGTGAGAATTAGGCTGTGACACTGTATGATTTGATTTGATGACTGAAATGTAATGTATCTAAATACTGAGTATCTAAATATTGAGGTATATGATGTTGAAGAATCCATTCCAAGTATTTTATCTTACTGATTCATATAGTTTATAATCAGCAACTCTGATTAGATTTTAGATATGTTTTCTTTATACATTACTGCTGATATGCTTAGACACAAATCATATACAGGATGCATACTTTGCTTATCTCGATTACCTGCAATGGAGAGAGTGGATGCTGGATTATACTAAATATATAGCTCATCAGTTTTTTAATATTACTCCTTAAAAATCTTGAAAAAAATCAGAATCTTAATGCTCTGCATTTTGAATTTGCTGAAGACAACACTTATATTTTGGCAGGGCATGGAGAAGAAATATTCAATAAATTACCACAGGGAAAGTACTTGATAGTCCCCATTTACTACTCTTGTCTTGCTTCTTCTAGTGGCACAGATTTAAGAACCTATGGCCTATCTAGTCACTTCCTGTCTTCTAGCTCCCCCTTCCTATATCTGCTGGATTAAGAGTCAAAAAAGCATCCATTCTTCATAACATCCACCTGTACAGTCTTCAGTGTGTCCCCAGTGCTTGCAGTACACAATTTAAATACCCAGATGTCACTGTCAAAGTACAATGAATGTCTTCACTGTACTAGCTCAGCCTCCTTTCTGTTCAAGAAATGAAAATCACCAAAGAGTTTTCACTTAGATTCTTCTTTCCTATTTAGAATATCTCTTTTCCCATTTGTTGTTTTCTACACTCTAACCATTCTTCAAGGTCACATAAGCCCATAGAGGTCTGGAATCATATATTCTCCATAACCATGTGACAAGCCAGTCTCAGCTGCCTCCATGAGACTTACATTTCTGTTCAACACAATCTGACTTCTAGTCTTGCTTCTGATTTGAGCTGCAGGCAAGGTCCATAAATTACGCTTTTTCCTAATCTCTACAGAAACGAGAAAAACAGGGCCTTTGTCAAGTTTGTGGGTTTTGATTTTTTTTTAACATTGATAAAAACTATTTTAAAGGCCCCAGTTCAATCAGTGTTGTGAGAAACTACCTGTAGGAATGCAGAGGTCAAATAGAAGAGTCAGAGTAATGGTCTTCAGAGTCCACATGGGCTGTTTTTCACAATGTTAGTAGTAGAGAGGCCCGGTAGCATGCCTAGAATAGTCACTGGAAAGACTTATAGGGTCTTTGTTGGGGTCGCAGAGGAAGTGGTGATGATGATGGTTCCTTGTGTTAACCACCTTTCTTGATAATAACAAATTCTGTAAGAGGTTCTAAAAGAGAGTGTTCAGTTGGGAAGGGAAACAAGAAAAGAACAGTGAGGTCATCCATGGGGCCTAAGTGTGACCTTCATAGAGTCTCAATGAACGAACACTGGGAGTTCCAGAGCTGGTCATAGAAGGACAAAATTGCCAACTAGGGAGGTACAATCAACTTTGAGGTCTTAAAACTCTGAGATTCCTGATGTTCTGGGAGTGAGTCATTGTCAAGATTCTTGCTTTCATTGGAAGCATATAAAGTCCAGCTGAAAGTAGATATCAGCCTCTCTCCTCTCCACTAAAATGCACTCTCTGCAAACCATAATGTCTTGAAATTTTCAGAGTTGCTGCTTTTTTCCGGGCATCATTTCTGACTCTACCACATGCAAAGGGATGTAGCAACTTGTTTGGAGTAACTATACAGAAATACTGAGAGGCATCTAGATGGTGGTGCTTCGGGAAGAACAACTGTGTGTTCTTTCCAGCATAGTGGAAAACGAGATCCCTCCCAGTGGTTTAAGAATTAATTTTACTGTGTCTTCAATGATCAACACATAATGTTACAAGTAATATGAGGGAGGATCTTTTCTTTTTTTTTCCACTAGAATTCTTTGATTGACATCTTAAAACTCTAAGGTATTTGTTTTTCCCCTTACAAAGTAGACAGTGAACTTCCCATAGAGAAAAAGAACTATGTGATTTTTTTTCCTAAATGGGTGTCTTGGTTCCCTACCTTCTTAGGGACCCACTGTGTTTGAATAAGTTATAATAGGATGAAAAAAGAGGAGCAGCAATCTTAAAAGAAGGATTTCAAAAACAGAATGAATATACATTCACAATCCATGCATAAGTATTTCTTTATCAGAGATACTAAGGTCTGTTTATTCAGGAGGTTGAGGATCACGATTTGAAACCAGCCTGACCAGGAAAAGTGAGATTCTTATCTCCAAAAGCAGCAAAAAGCCAGAAGTGGAGGTATGACTTAAGTGGTAGAGTGCTAGGCTTGTGCTAAAAGACTAAGGAATAGCTCCAGGCCCTGAGTTCAAGCCCCAGGAACAGCATGAATTCAAACACACACACACACACACACACACACACACACAGAAATTTTATGTTTAATTACTCCAGTACTGTGCATTATCACACATTTCCCTTCACTCATTGTCCATTCCTGGCCCTCAGGGGTTTATTCAGTTAACATTCAAGGGTACCCATAGGAGGCCTGGATTTTACTCTTTCCCATCTTAAATCCATGGTCTACAATCTGCTAGCATCTGACTCCATAGGCCAGCCTTTCTTATTTCATAGAAAACAAAATGGAAGCTTGGAATTGCCTGCTGTCTGGTGTTTAATGGGGGAATAGGTCCCCCTCCTTCCCCGCCATCTTTTTTAATAGTTCACCTATGGTACTCATGTGCAATCGCATGCCTCTCTGGTACACTATAGTTGCCAACTCTATCTCCAGTAATTATTCTGTTTTAGTCCATTGCAATGTACCTGCCAACAATCTGAAATGTGCAGGTGGCGGCTGTCTGTACGGGCTTTCTGCATTTGCATGCACCCTGTGGTGACGAAGCCACTTACAATGAAGACAATGACAGGGGCCAGGGCTACACAAGAGCCTCTTCTATTTAGCACCCAGAGGATTTTCTTTGCTTTACCTTTTTTTTTTGAAAAAAAAAACCCAACCATATAAACATATATAATATGCATATAAGTATAAATATATAAATAAAAAACATATATATGCCCTTCTCCCCTTCTCTTCTATTCCTCCAGGGAAGGCAAGGTAAGATGCAATACTATGAATTCAGTGGGTCTCAAACATTTGTAAAATACAATGCCTGGGGAGAAATGTTTTGCTTTCCTCCCTCTTCTCTCTCTACCATCACTAATTAAATATAACAGGATTCATGGATGACTTCTTTTGACTCAGGAAGGTACATTGTTTTTGGTTTTTTTTTTTACTTTTGTCCATAGTGATACTCTTTTTAGATGGATTCTATATTCCTTAGGGAATGTGACAGATAACAAACACTTAAAATGATGTATGGGTTTTTTTTCCCCCTTACTTTAACACGTCATTTTTGTTCATCGATCTCTTTCTTTTTATTTTTCTCAAAAAATAAAATAAAAATCCTTCAGGGGCTAGAATTTTCTAAGATTGAACTGATCTTAACCATTATCTAAAAAATTCATTATTTCAAAATTGCTGAGCTACATTCTTTCAATTATTTTTGAATTATGGAAAAAATACAGTTTTCCCACTCTGACAATGGACCTCAACCATTTACTGGGATGACTCAAAAATAGCCATCAGCTCCAATCTGACTAGTCTTTCATGGAGAGTGAAAAGGAATCCAAATTTGAAGTAGAATGTTTGGAGAGCTTCACATCATGAATTTCTGAAATTACAAGGCTGAGTGTGCAATTATTACATTTTTGTCTCAATCTTTTTTTTTTTTAAGTGCTTCAGTTAAAACTCTCATTTTGAAACAACTCTGGTAAGGCATTAGTGACAAAAGGCAGGAGCCTTCGATGTTTTCTGTATTTGCTCTCTGAGTTAAGTGTTGTTCGAAAGCCTCTGAAAGCCCCTGGCTGTGTACAGAGTTGTGACCTTGACCCCAATTCTCTTCTTTTGACCTATTTGTCTTCCACCATCCTTCCTCTAGTTATTGCTCACCCTTTCTCCCAGCGTTTCCATCTTACTTTCCACATGCGAGCCTTTTTGCTGTTTATTCTCTCCTCAGTACTGTTTTTTCAAGGGCATAATGATGCACCAGGACTCATGGGTAGCACTGATCGGTCTTGGGAATCTCATGCATGCATGCTCATTTGTTTTGTTGGGTTTCCTCCAGATGCTCCTTTTCAGATCCAAAGAACTCAACAACCTGTGACATAGCTCAGCATTCAAGATAAAGCCCACAAAGTTGCAAGGCTTCTCACTTTAAGAATATGATATAAAAATTGCTTACTCTGTAGTCGGAAACAGATCCTAGGAGTCTCTAGTACAAAGACCAAAGGAAATGTGAGAAGGCGGCTAGAAGGAAAGATGGGATCTATTGAGTGATTCTTTTGTTTTGCAAATGAACTCAAGGCCAAGAAAGACAAAAGAATTCCTACATTTATTGGATATGTTTTTATTGAACATCAACTATGTTAAGATACATTAGGTTGAGTGAAAACTAGCACACCCAGGACAAGCTGACTTGTAGAGAGGAAGATCATAAATGAGTTGGACGACAGCAGAGGGCCCATCAGCTGCACTGAACATTGACTAAGGGGACTAAGCAACTCAAGGGTGGTGATGGGAGGGAGGGAATGAGAGTGAACAGCTGACACAAAGCAGAAGGAAAGAAACGTACAAATCACCTGATTTGGAAGACATAGTTTTATTAAAGTTTATTAAGAGTTTATAAGCTTTGCAGATCAAGATAAGGACAATTTACATTGTAAAGGTTAAAATGTGTTTGTGACTTCAGCCAAGCATCACTATGCCACAATACTGTGAAATTTATGTAATTACTAAATCTGAATAAAGAAAAAATTTTAAAAAAAAAACAGCCAAAAAATGGGTGGGATAGACAATGCTGGAAAGTCACCAGCTCAGTGGCAGACTGGCACCAGGCTTCACTTTTGGAGGCTGGAGACTGTACAAATGAAAAACTTGCTTAGTGGACTGTGTGTGTGTTGCTGAGGACACTCATTGATGAAGAAATGTATCTGGGCCAAGTCTCCAAGCTTCGCATCCTGAGAGGCTTCTTCAAGTTTCTTCACAGCCAGCTGAAGTGGTCAATATCATTATCTCCTCATATCTTTTCTTAACTTTGGAACCCCTTCTCCGTCTGGTCAGCAGAGTCCATTCCAAGTCCATCTCAGACCAAACCGAACAGGCAATAACTAGAGCTAAACACAAAGTTTCCTCAGGGAAATGCACCACATGACCAATGCTCCACATTTTTGTTTGGAGATGACTGTTCTGAACTATAGTAACTTCAAAAGAAAGAAAACATAAAAGAATACAATTCCCTATACTTTTTTGTTTCTACATGTCATAATAAACAGATGTCTGAAAGCATTTCTATTTTACTTCTATTTCATTTGTTTGTATGCAGAGTCATTTCTAAAAAGAATTTGGTGTAAAAGGCAGAAATCCACAGAAGGCAGTCAGTTGAAATAAATAGTACAATCACCATAAAGCAAAAAGTTAGAGACGCTAAGATGCAATGAGTACACATTCAGTAGCTAGATGCACTGCAAATAATGCTAGCCATACAGCAGCAAAGACCAAGAAAGAGGAGTTTGTGATGGAAATCTGATGTTTGCAGATGTAATTCAAGTACCAGCAGAGTGACAATCCCAGCTCAGAGGCCAGCAGTGATGGCCTTGCCCGCTCTGGCGTCTGAGTGTCTAGTAGCACACTACTTCTGAAACGGCACTTGAATGCCCATGAACTGCTTTTTCTTTACTTCCAATATTCAAATTTTTTTCCACAGTAGAACTTTTTATGCTTTTTTAATTTAACTTTTATTCTAAAGGTGATATACAGAGGGGTTACAGTTACGTAAGTAAGGAGTACATTTCTTTTTGAACAGTGTTACCCCCTCCCTCATATTCTCCCACTTCCTCCCCACCAACTCCTCTCCCTGCTCCAAGTTGTAAATTTCATATCCAAGGTAGTATCTAGTGAATATCACTGTTGAATTGGTCCACCCTTTCTCCCACTGTTTCTGTGATTCCCCTTCCCTTCTCCAAATCAGATAAACTTATATACAAGACAAAGGGTACAGAAATAGAAAACAGTGTAGCCAGGAATAAACCAAGGTAGGAGGTGGGGGAAGAAAGGGGGAAAAAAAGAAATAACTACAAGCAGTATAATAAAACAATGTCTTGTGTCCATTTTTTGGAGTTCATTTCGATAAGCATCATTTTATATGGTCAGATGCACATAACTATTGAGCCATTGTGATCCTCTCCTAAGAATATCTTATGTTCTCCCTGTGAGATGCTTAGAGTGCTGTTTAATTAATCATGTCCACATGTAATTATTTGTCTTATTTGTCTTTTAGTATCCATTAGATTAACTTGTATTTATAGCCATATTCTAGTTATTACACATGAGGGAAAGCGTGCAGCCTATGTTTCACTTAATATAATTTTTCCAAGTCTTTCCAATTCCATATGAATGGGGTAATGTCATTCTTTCTGATGGAAGCACAGAATTCCATTGTGTGTGTGTGTGTGTGTGTGTGTGTGTGTGTGTGTGTGTGTGTGTGTGTGTGTATCACATTTTCTTGATATATTCATCTATTGAGGGGTATCTGGGTTTATTCCATATTTTAGCTGTGGTAAATAATGCTGCAATGAACATGGTTGTGCTGATGGCATTAGTGCAGGCAGGTCTGTGGTCATTTGGGTAAATATCCAGGAGTGGGATTGCTGGGTCATAGGGAAGGTCTCTGTTTAGTCTTTTGAGGAACCTCCATACTGTTTAGCAGACAGGTGGAATAACTTTACATTCCCATTAACATTGTAATAGCATTCTCTTTTGGCCACATCTCCTCCAGCATCTGCTGTTGCTAGATTTCTTGATTATAGCCATTCTAACTGGGGTGAGGTGGAATCCCAATGTTGTGTCGATTTACATTTATTTTATGGTCAGAGATGTTGAACATTTCTTCATGAAATGTTCTTCATGTGTCTATTGGCCATTCTTACTTCTTCTTCAGAGAAGTCTTTCTTTAAGTCTTTTATTGATGGACTTGTTTCTTTGAGGATTTGTTTTGGGGGGATTTAATTTTTTGAGCTCTAAGTATATTTTAAAGCCCTTGTCTTATGCATAGATAGTAAAGATCTCCTCCCAATCTGTGGGCTTTCTATTTATCCTGCTAACAATGTCCTTTGCCATGCAGAAACCTTTCAGTTTTATGCAATCTCATTTATCCAGACTTTTTTTTTTATTTGTTTTGTTCTGGATCTTTACTTAGGAAGTTTTAACCTGTGCCAAAGAGCCTCAGTGTTTCCCCTGTTTCTTCCTGCAATATTTTCAAGGCATCTGGTCTTACATTGAGTTCTTTGATCTATTTGAAATTGGTTCTGGTATAGAGTGACTACTAGCCTTTTGTTTTTTCAAGGCAATACAATATATCTACCACATATACCTTACAATAGCTATTTTCAATTCATATTTGAATTTTCTACACATAGTATGGATTTAATTCTGGCATCAATAGTATTGTTTTGATAATCACCTAGATATAAGTTAAAGGGATTTGCTGCAACCTACTTACCTACCTTAGCTGACTTATTTGCTAGCTGGCAGTAGCAAAGAAATAACATTTTCTTTTCTTTTCATTTCTTATTTTTTTTGTTGGTCATGGGGATTGAACTCTGGGCCTGAGTGCTGTCCCTCAGCTCTTCAGCTCAAGGCTAGTGCTCTACCACTTGAGCTACAGCATCACTTCCCAGAAATGACATTTTCATGACCACTTATACACCATTAGACCAAAATTCCAGTGCAAGAGCACCTGGCTTCTGATTCTGATCATATTATCTGATTCTGATTACACCTATTGCAACTTGCAGTTCATTGGTTGATTGACTGTGTAAACTTCCATAAGGTGTGTATATTCCATGCTAAGCAGAGTGATAGCTGTTAATATGGAGGGCAGAAAAAGAAACTTAATTTGTATCTTGTACAGGGGTAGAGATCTGAGTTCAAATTTGTGTGTTGGGATATTCTCTCACACAGTGTTGTTAATGGACTGTGATGGGAGGTGAGTGAGAAAAACATTGCTGCAGTTTAGTTAGAGGATAAATGAAGAAATGCAGTGGCTGTTGAGATGGAGAGTAAGAATCTACAGGAATGACATCACCAGGAAATAGAATCTATGAGATCTAGCAATTTGTTAACTCAGATGACTGGGAGAGACAAAATCACGGTGATGAATGTTTTTGAAGATGGGGATGATCACTGAGGACTCCAAATTTAATGGATTTAAGGAGGAGTAAGGGAGTGTTTCTCTACCCTCTAAAATAAAAACAGCTTTATTATTCAATCTGATTGTGAAAACTGTATGTTTATTATTTCAAAAGTAGCTAGCCAGCAATGCAAAAAGGATTTTTTTTAAAAAGACACTTACACACTCAACACTTAGAAATAAATACTTTCAACATTTTGGTGTATACTGTTTCAAACTCTGTAAGTTCTATCTTATAATCTGTCATATGTGCTTAACATCTTGCTAACCTCTTTTCATGTTGTGAAATGATCGATAAGTATCTAGTTGTGGCTATTTAATGATAATTATTCCACAATGTCGTCTGCACCATACTTTACTTAATTATGTTCTCTGATTGTTATATAAGGTTGCTGTGTGTGTGTGTGTGTGTGTGTGTGTGTGTGTGTGTGTGTGTGTGTGTGTGTGTGCTGGTATAGGAGTTTGAACTCAGAGCCTGCTTGTCTGGATTTTTGGTGTTTTTTTAACAATAGGTCTCAATAGTCTAACCTCGATTTATCCTTTGCAAACCCTATAACCCAGAAATTAGACATGAGTAAACTTAATAAAAGTGGAGCAGAGAGAACAGCGGATCGCCAGGAACAGAGAAACCTACCAGCCGGGAGTCTCCACGAGGATCCCACCCCCACCCCTCACTCTCCACCGGAGCGGAGAGGCTCCATCCCGCCAAAGCCGCCCGGCACCAGCAGCGCCACAAAGGGACCTGTTGGCAGACCCAATCGCAATTGCAACTACCCAGCGGGGGCCGCCCAACCCAGCCAGCAACCACCCCAACTGAACTCGGATTGCAACAACAACTGACGACCTACAGGATGAGTACCCAACAGGGGACAGTGAATCCCTCAAGGGAGACCAGACCTGGAGGGAATCACCAGACCCTGACCTAGACTCCCTACCCCAACACCCGGACCACAGGACCCACTAAAACTGGGAACTGTTCGAGAGCTCCACCAGCCGGTGGAGCACACTCTGCTGGCCAGGCCAGAGCAAGAGCGCCCCTGGAAGGGAGCTTAAATGCCCAAGCCAGGAACAGTGCCCCTGGGTCAAGACTACCAACAGTAGAAGAAATTTGAACTGTGTCCTCCAGGCTGCATAACCTAGGTGGTATACACATTAGCACAGGCCTAACGAGCGCGCTCCAGGCTGGGGCCGGAACCAGGCCCGGGGACCGGCGCCTGAACAAAGCAAAAAGGGTCAGAAGTGGGGCTGTGGCTCAAATGGTAGGGTGCCAGCCTTGAGCTGGAGAGCTGAGGGACAGCACCCAAACCTAGAGTTCAAGCCCACAACCAGCCCAAAACAAACAAACAAAAACACATCAGGAGCCCATAGCAGACTGGAGAGTGCATCCAGAGCATCTGATCTTCCCAAGAGCACCCGCAGGAGCAAACACAAGCAGTCTAGGCTGCTCAACCCTTCCAAAGGCGAGAATTGCTACAGCAGAGAGCTGAGAATCCTAAGTAAGTCAGAATAGCAGCTGGAAATAGGCTCCCAACAGAATCCAGATCAGGCACAGACTCTCTCTACCAATACAGAATCAGCAACCAAGCAAAGACAGACACACAAAAACAAGATTGAAGAGCAGTCTCCTGAACCCCCATGCGAAAATCACAGAGAAAAATCACAAGGTTTACCACTACCCAGGACAGCAAGCTCACCTCAAAAGCCAGCAGCCACGCAGGGGAGAGCCCCAGTGGGAGCAAGCAGGAATGGAAGACAAAAACTACATCCAAGGGTTGCTGGAGGCAATGACTCAAGAAATAAAGCGAGAAATGGATCAGAAATTGAAAGAGCACAAGGATGAACTATCAAAAGATATACAGGATATCAAACAAAAGTTGGATGCAAAAATAGAAGCTGCACAAACCTCAGTAAGAAGTGAGATAAATGCCAAATTAGAGGTAATGCATACTGATCTCACCTCATTGAGAGGTGAGATCAGTACTCTGAGAACCAACATTGAATCGATAAAGGGATCCATTTCCACCATGCAAACCACAATAGAAGCCACAGTCAACAGAGTGAATGAAATGGAAGGTAGAGTGTCAGATACAGAAGACAGAATACACCAACTGGACCAAAAAGTGACAGATATGGAAAAATCACTCAAATTAAACCAAAGGGAAATTCAAGAGCAAGCAGATAATGCTAAAAAATTTAACCTTCGCATAATCGGAGTGGACGAAGGTGAGGAATTCCAGAGCAAGGGAATGCAACACCTATTTAACAAGATAGTCAATGAAAATTTTCCCCACCTCAAAAACGACCATCACAACAGCTTATCGAACACCCAACAAGCAAGATCCCAGGAGAAACACTTCTAGGCACATTATAGTAAAAATGATGGATCTGAATAATAAGGAAACAATCCTGCATGCAGCAAAAATGAAGAAGGAGCTATACTACAACGGGAAAAAAATTAGAATCACTGCAGATCTCTCCACACAAACAATGAATGCAAGAAAAGCCTGGGAAAGCACCATACGAGCCCTGAGAGCCAATAACTGCCAACCCAGACTGATATACCCGGCAAAGCTAGCATTCACATTCGATGGAGAACTGAAAACTTTTAATAGCAAAGAAAAACTAAATGAATACATAAACATTAAGCCAGCATTACAAAGAATTCTAAGAGGGGGGATACAACCTGAAGAAAGCAACCAGGAACTGGGACCTGCCCCAAACAGGCATTACTCAAAGTCTAACTGAGCAAGCACAGGAGGAAAGGAAAGAAGAAAAACTTAGGAAAACGGAATGGCAGGGACAACAATGCATCTCTCTATACTTTCTCTTAATATAAATGGGCTGAATTCGCCAATTAAAAGAAAACGAACTGAGGACTGGATCAGAAAACAAGACCCATCCATCTGTTGCCTTCAGGAGACCCACCTCTCAGCCAAACATACAAACAAACTCAGAGTGAAGGGGTGGAAAAGGATCTACCAATCAAATTCCCCCAATAAGAAAGCAGGTGTAGCTATCCTGATATCTGACAAAATAAACTTTTCATTAAAATCAGTACAGAAAGACAAGGACGGACACTACATATTAATAAAGGGAACAATCCAAGAGGAGGATATAACCATCATCAACTTATATGCCCCAAATATCGGTGCACCCAGATATGTTAAACAAATGCTCTCAAACTTACAGAATAAAATAGATCCCAATACGATAATACTAGGAGACTTTAACACGCCACTCTCACCAAAGGACAGGTCTACCAACCAGAGGATTGGCAAAGAAGCTACCGAATTAAGTGAGGCCATACTTCAAGCGGAATTAACTGACATCTACCGAGTATTTCACCCTAAAACAACACAGTACACATTCTTCTCAGCAGCTCATGGAACTTTCTCCAAAATAGACCATATCATAGTTCATTCAAGGAACTTAAGCAAATACAAAGGGATCGACATAATCCCCTGTATCCTATCTGACCACAGTGGAATCAAGCTAGCTCTCAATAACAAAGCATACCGCAGAAATTTCTCTAATACATGGAAATTGAACAGCACACTCCTTAACAAGGCCTGGGTAACAGAAGAGATCAGAGAAGAAATAAAGCATTTCCTACAACTCAATGAAAATGAAAACACCTCACAAAGAAACTTGTGGGACACAGCAAAAGCAGTCCTGAGGGGCAAATTTATTGCCCTCAGTGCCCACATCAAGAGAATGGAGACAGACCAAGTAAATAATCTCATGTTGCAACTAAAACAGCTAGAAAAACAAGAAAAAATGGGACCTAAAGCTACTAGACGAAGCCAGATAACCAAATTGAGAGCAGAGATTAACCAATTAGAAAATCAGAAAACCATAACCAAAATAAACCAAACAAAAAGCTGGTTCTTTGAAAAAATAAACAAAATTGATGGCCCATTGGCAAGATTAATTTAAAAAAGAAGAGAGGAAACCCATATTAATAGGATTAGGGATGCCACGGGAAACTTCACAACACGTACCCAAGATATCCAAACAATTCTAACAGACTACTTTCAAAAGCTATACTCTCTAAAGGAAGAAAATCTGGCAGAAATGGATGCATTTTTAGAGAAATACAAGTTACCCAAACTGAGCAAAGAAGAAGTTAACCAATTAAATAAGCCAATATCCTATAATGAGATACAGGAAGCAATCAAAAGTCTTCCAACAAAAAAAAAGCCCAGGACCAGATGGATTCACAGCAGAATTCTATAAGACCTTTAAAGAAGAACTAATACCCATACTCCTCAAGCTCTTCAGAGAAACAGAGAAGGAGGGAGCTATCCCAAACTCATTCTACGAAGCCAATATCACACTCATCCCCAAACCAGGCAAAGACCCAACCAAAAAGGAGAATTACAGGCCAATCTCCTTGATGAACACAGATGCAAAGATCCTTAACAAGATTCTAGCTAACAGAATCCAGAAACACATTAAAAAAATAATACACTATGATCAGGTAGGCTTCATCCCAGAGACACAGGGATGGTTTAACATACGTAAGTCAATAAATGTAATCCAGCATATCAACAGAGCCAAGGTCAAGAATCACATGATTATTGCCACAGATGCAGGAAAGGCCTTTGATAAAATTCAACATCCATTCATGCTAAAAGCTCTGGAGAAAATAGGAATAGAAGGAACATTTCTAAAAACAATAAAAGCCATTTATGACAGACCAATAGCCAATATTATACTTAATGGGGAAAAGCTACAACCAATCCTCCTAAAAACAGGAACAAGGCAAGGATGTCCACTGTCTCCACTCCTCTTCAACATAGTCCTAGAACCCTTAGCCAGGGCAATAAGGCAAGAAAAAGACATTAAAGGGATCCGCATAGGGAAAGAAGAAGTGAAACTATCCCTTTTTGCAGACGACATGATACTATACCTCCACGATCCCAAAAACTCCATCCCCAAACTTTTAGAAATCATAAGTCACTTCGGCAAAATAGCAGGATACAAAATAAACCCACAAAAATCAGTTGCCTTCCTATACACTGATAACGCACAGGAAGAGAGGGAAATAAAGGGAGCAACCCCATTCACAATAACCTCCCAAAAAATAAAATATTTAGGAATTAACCTAACCAAAGATGTAAAAGAACTATTTAATGAGAACTATAAAAAGTTAAAGAAAGAAATTGCAGAAGACACTAGGAAATGGAAAGACCTCCCATGCTCCTGGATAGGCCGACTTAATATAGTAAAGATGGTGATACTTCCAAAACTAATATACAAATTCAATGCAATTCCTATTAAAATCCCAATGACATACATCACTGAAATACAGAAAACAGTCCAAAAATTTATATGGAACAACAAAAGACCTAGAATAGCCAAAACAATTCTAGGGGATAAAGACAATATGGGAGGGCTATCCATGCCGAACTTCAAACTCTACTACAGAGCTATAATCACAAAGACAGCATGGTACTGGCACAAAAACAGACCCGAAGACCAATGGAACAGAATAGAAGATCCAGATATAAATCCACAGGCCTACAGCCAGCTGATATTCGACAAAGGAGCCAAAGACATACAATGGAAGAAACACAGCCTCTTCAACCGCTGGTGCTGGGAAAACTGGGCAGCCACATGCAGAAAACTAAAAGTGGACCCCAGCCTATCACCATGCACCAACATCAACTCAAAATGGATTAAAGACCTTAACATTAAACCTGAATCTCTGAAACTACTACAGGACAGAGTAGGAGAGACACTTGAACTAATAGGCACAGGAAGGAACTTCCTGAACAGAGTCCCAGGGTCACAACAAGTTGGAGAGAGACTCGACAAATGGGACTACCTTAAAATAAAAAGCTTCTGCACAGCTAAATCTATCGCAACTAAGCTAGAAAGACAACCAACTAATTGGGAAAAACTATTTACCAGCAATATATCAGACAAGGGGTTAACATCCTGTATATACAGGGAACTCAAGAAACTAATCCCTCCCAAACCTAACAAACCAATTACTAAATGGGCAAGGGAACTAAAGAGGGACTTCTCAAATGAAGAAATAAAAATGGCAAAGAAACACATGAGGAAATGTTCATCATCCCTGGTGGTGAAGGAAATGCAAATAAAGACAACCCTGAGATACCACCTTACCCCAGTCAGAATGTCCCACATCCACAAATCAGCCAACGACAAATGCTGGAGGGGATATGGAGAAAGAGGAACCCTATTACACTGCTGGTGGGAATGTACACTTATACAACCACTTTGGAAAGCATTCTGGAGGGTCCTTAGAAAGCTAAAGATTGACCTCCCTTACGACCCAGTCATACCACTTGTAGGCATCTACCCTGAACAACAGGAACCAATATACAAGGACACGTGCACCTCCATGTTTATTGCAGCACTGTTCACAATAGCTAGGATATGGAAACAACCTAGGTGCCCCACCACAGATGAATGGATCCAAAAATTGTGGTATCTATACACAATGGAATATTATGCAGCCATTAGAAATGACAAAATAATTGCATTTGCAGGGAAATGGATGGAGCTAGAAGGAATCATGTTGAGCGAGGTAAGCCAAGAACGAAGAGACAAACGGTACATGGTCTCCCTGATAAGTGGATGATAAATCCAAAAGGTTAGGTGATAGGACAAAACTAACAGGACTTAAGAAACAAAGAACTCCCGCTCATCTGGTTGAACCACTACTAAATATCCCCATGCTGCTGATCACAAATATGGTATATAACATGTGAACACTGTTATATATTACAGACTGTGGTAGACAATTTGCTCCAGGGAAGTTAGAATGAACTTGTGACTTTGAAATTATGTAATCATTTAATCACAATCAAAAAAAAAAAAAAGAACCTTGGGGAAGGGAGGGAGGGAGGGGATGGTAGGGGGAAAACAATGGAGGGGGTAACAATGTTCAAGAGGAAGTGTACTCATAACCTCACTCATGTAACTGTAACCCTCTGCATAGTAGCTTTACAATAAAAAAAAAAAAAAAACCCAAAAAAAGTGGAGCAGAGAAAGATGACTTTAAAAGTACTGTTAGTGTTGGTGAGAATACAGTGAGAAAAATATTGGAGGCTACAAAGCAGAGACTTTTGTACAGGACTGGTATATTTGGCAACTTTGTCACTGTGTTTGCATGCAAAAAATAGAAAAATTACTATGTTTATGGACTGGTTGCAAGCAAAATGTAAGCAGTTCCAAATGGCTTCTATTAATCACCTGTAATAAAATAGGCATTGTTTTATTTTAAATAGAATTTAGAGGAAATGTCATGGGCCCAAGGTAATCTCTCGGCCCCCACTTTTAGTGATATTAATGAATTGTAGAAGGGAATTTCATTTTGGCATGTCCACACATGCATACAATATCTCTTGGCCAGATTTACCCTCTTTACCACTCCTCCTCCTTCCTGCTCCAAATCCCAAACTAATCTTAACAAGCTTCATTATTCCACTGCTACACAGGTATATAAAGTGGTTTGACCATATTCACCGTCTTTTACCCTCTTTGATTCCTTTTCCCCTTCCACTAGTTCCCACACTCCCATAGGACCTATTTTACATTCATTGTTTCAGCTTACACTGATTATTTAAAGAGGTTTCACTGTGAATTGCACACATTCATATACAGTACTTCAATCAGATTGAGCCTTCGCTTACTCTCACTTCCCCTATTCTTGCTACCTCTTATTATTTAACAGCTCTCAGTGAGTTTAGTTTTGCGATCCTCGTTCACAGATATATTTTGGTCTTTAGATTCTCCTTTTCTCCTTACTCTGTAAACCCTCAAATAGTCCCACAGGTTCAAACATGTTTGCATTAGTATCTGTGTTGATTATCTGCATCTGCATCTATGTATCACACATGTTACAAACATAAATGTTAGTAGCATACATATTGTACACGTACATGTTATGAACATGTATACATGTGTGTGTCTGTGACCTGGGTGCATTTATTTGTGTGCTTATCTTTTAGGTCTAGCCTCCACATAGGAAAGAAAACAGGCAACCTTTGTCAGAATTATCTTTTGAGACATCAAGAATATTCTTCACATTAAAAAAAATGGTCTTGGGGCTGGGAAGGTGGCTCAGTGGTAGAGCGCTTGCCTTGCATACATGAGGCCCTGAGTTCGATTCCTCAGCACCACATAAGCAAAAAGAAAAAAAACTGGAAGTGGCGCTGTGGCTCAAGTGGTAAAGCGCTAGCCTTGAGCTGAAGAGCTGAGGGACAACGCCCAGGCCCAGAGTTCAGACCCCACAATTGGATCCCCCCCCCAAAAAAAGATTTTCAGGATGGCTCTTTTGGTCAAACAATGGACTTTCAAAAATCTTCAAGTGATTATCCTACCAGCTTCTCAGGAAGCCCAAGAGTAGCTAGGATTACAAGTATGTGCCACCAGTGCCCAGCTTTGGGTTTTTGTTTGTTTGTTTTAATACAGGGTCTTACTCTGTAGCTCAAATAGGCCTGGAACTCTTGATCTAACTGTCTCAGGTCCATAGTGCTGGGATTATAGGTGTGTGCAACTACACCCAACTACCTTATATTTTAAAAAAAATCTAAAGTAATGATGGATGGAATTTATTATTTGCATTTACTATACTTTTCCCTACAAAACACATAGACTTATGAAGAGGGAAGAGATGAACATCTCACACATTGCTGAAATAGTGGCTCAAAGCCATCATGATGTCATTACTGATGTCCTCATGAAATTCCACAAAAATGGTAGTAAAGATATCCTGAAAAAAATCTCATTAAAACTCTTTCCCGTGACAACGTTAGAAGTCTGGTTTGCTCTATATGTTGAAAATGCTTTCCCAAATAGGTTTTTTTTTTTAACTGAAAGGTTACTTTTATTTTTAATAATAGCCTTGATGGAAAAAATTTTGTAGTAATGGGTTAAAAAATGACCCCTGTATTTTCTTCAATTATAATTATGTAGCAAGCTTAATGAAATAACTTTGCAAGTACCAGGTTATGATCTCTCCCAGCACAGGCAACTCTTGACTACAGTTTCTCCATTTCAATGGTGGAAGAACAATGGACAGCCAGACTCTGCATAGGTCAGCTCTCTGAATCCAGTATGCTGCAAGAGAATTGAAGCTATCTTTACTTTCTTTTTCCTTGAAGATGGTCCATAGCTACTATAGTGTGGATATTAAAATTAAGACTTTTTTTGAATGTCTAGAGAGATTGCACAAAGTCTACTGGATACACTTTCTGTTAGAATAACATCATTGTCATTCATTTCTTGCCTTGTAGTTATGGTTTCACGCTAATGATATGAAATATTTCCAATTAAAAAAAATTCATCTCTGAACAAGCACTAGCCCACAAGGGAGTTCACCAATGTAAGTACTACTTAAATGCTTTCAAACAAAAATTTGCCTCATCATAGAAGAGCTTCCCTTTAATTTAAACTCCATAAAGCTAAATCATGACAAAACAATGGAGCTTTGTTAAAGAGTAAAGAAAACCCTACATCTCTTTTGTGGTAAATAGGAGTATCCAAATGATTTCTGCTCTGCATTTAAGTTGTAATTGTTTAGAAAAAGGAGCGTGGTTTTATTTTAAAGTGATTTCCCATGAACTCTACAGATGTGGTTGATTCTGCAAAGATTGTCTTTTTTCCTGTGATGTAGAGCATCACACCTGAGTTCTAGAAGTAGCCATAGGACTGGCTTCCCAACGGACTGTGTGCTAGTGGACCAAGTGCTTCATATAGAGTAGAGCAAGTCACTTGTCTTTCTTACCATGACAGAAAGCATACTGGGAGATGAGCTTGGTTTGTGCTAATGCCATGATTTCTAGAGCTATATTTAGACAACCCATGATAGCAGCTGCTTTCCTGTATCTGCTCTTACAGCCAAGCTGTGATATCACCAGGGGCTGCCTCACCACCACAGACATTATGGTTTCCTCCTCCCTTTGTCTGGTATAGTTTTGTTAAAGAGAAATATTATTAAAAGGAAACATTAGTCTATTTTCACTGGATACACCATTGTTATGAATGGGTCGTCACAACTAATTTTTTTTCCCTAGAGTTGTGTGTTTTAACTTGATTTGATCATAATGTTTTGTTTTTCTTAGCCCAACATGACTCTTCAAAGCTTGGGAAAACTTCATTTTTTGAATAACAAATGAAATCACTTGAAACAAACTTCTCCTTCCTTCCTTCCTTCCTTCCTTCCTTCCTTCCTTCCTTTCTTCCCTTCCTTCCTTCCTTCCTTCCCTTCCTTCTTTCCTTCCTTCCCTTCCCTTCCTCCCTCCCTCCCTCCCTCCTTCTTTCCTTCCTTCCCTTCCCTTCCTCCCTCTCTCCCTCCCTCCTTCCTTCCTTCCTTCCTTCCTTCCTTCCTTCCTTCCTTCCTTCCTTCCTTCCTTCCTTCCTCTATTTCTTTTCCTTCTCTTCTCTTCTCTTCTCTTCTCTCTCTCTCTCTCTCTCTCTCTCTCTCTCTCTCTCTCTCTCTCTCTCTCTCTCTCTCTCTCTTTTATTCCCTCCCTCCCTGCCTAGTTGGGCTTGATGAGTCCACCTATTTTAGGCTTCCCCATTGTTGCTAGGCATGTTGACAGGCATGTACTGTCCTATGTAGCTTCTTCTGTTGAGTCTTGTGGATTTTTCTGTCCTGGTTGGGCAAATACCATGATTCTCCTAAATACTTGCAAATAGCTAGGATTACAGGCATGAGCCACTAGAGCCTGTCTGGACAGTTTCTATAACTTTGAATAATTCCCCCCAATTTCCCTTGTGGTCTTGTTTACCTTTTAGTCTCATAGTATGAAGTGAGCACTGTTGAATCCCATGGAGGTCATGTCCATATACCTGTAACAGAGGGAAGTTTCAATAGCTACTATACTCTGCAGTTCCTTGAGGTAATGCCATTTCAAGATTCCAGTGACTCTTTCTCCACACCTTTAGACACAGATACTAGACGCCTAATAGTCGAAATTCAGTGTGAACAAGAGACTTGTATCCTTCTTCCCACACATGCTATCTCCTGTGAGCATGATGCAGGTGTGTCCTCTAAGACAGAATCAGATCACACATGGGGTGGAAGTGACTGGAGCCACACAGCTTTTCTGGGATGTACTTTGGTGATCCGCTTTCCTTAAGATGTGCCTAGCGGGATAAAGAATTTCTTTCTATCCCACTGTTCTTCACAGCCATGCCATTGCAATTAAAATCAGGGAAATAAAATCCACATGGTAAAGTGTCTGCCAAGTTTGTACTCACTATTTGAAAGGACATAGCTGTAAATAGGAAGCTGCACACCAAATCCCATAGATTAATGTACAGGAGAAAGTGACTTTGCTCTCTTGGGCGGGAGTTGCTGCCTTGATTTAAAAGGAAGTCGGGGGAATGGTATGATAATGGACTATTTTGCTCCCCCAAATCATTGTACTGTTTCCCACAACACATTAGCGAACTCTTTCCATCTTGATTTAAGGGGAGGGTACCATGTTAAACAAGTAAACCAAGCTTCCTTTGTTTTAAAGATAGGCATGTAAAGAAATTTCAAAATATTTAGACGTATGCCACCAACTATGTGGGTTCTAAAACACACGTTCCTTTGTAATTAGCAGTCACTGCTGATTTTATTATAGCAGAAGGCATTATTCTTATGAGCTATTCTCCAGTTATGATCGATGGGTTACTAGAGCAAAGGAAGTTTAGCTAGGTGAAAAAAATTGAAGAATATTTTATCTTAGATTACTAATATTCTATACATCCCTTGGAATACTGCCTGCCTCTTATGGGTTTGATATTGTTATTTTGAGAATTTAATATTTCAAAAGAAATACTCCTCTCCCAAATAACTTCTGTAGTTGGTAAGAACAACAGCTCCCTGGGAGTTTATCTAGTAAAATTTTAGAAGAATAGAAGAGTTGGTACATATGTGGTCACATATCAACCTTATTAATATTTGGATAAATAAGAATTCGAATGAGATATAATTTTTACCTCTTCAGTAATTTTCCATACTAGAGAAGACATGCTACACCCATGACTTTTAGCCTTGATTTTGTGACTCTGCCACTGAAATGAGTTAAATTAGTTAAATTCAATCATCTGGATTGATTTCTTGCCTTCTGTTTATAATTCTGGTGCTCTTTACCAGATAGAGCAATTAAAGTAGGGCAACTATTTTAATGAATAATTGTATTAAACAACAATCTACTTCTTGCAAGAAAACAGTTCGGAGAAACTAAATTATTATGTCCAGCTTCAACTATGTGATTCTAATTATTTCATACGTTATTCATTTACTCATTTTACAGTATGTATTATAGAAGAATTAAATGTCCAGCACTGCTCTAGGTCTTATAGATGAAGGAGTAGGAAAGTGAAAAGGTTCTTGTTTACCTGAACCTTACATTTAATACATTTTACAATTGTGTCATAACTCACTCAGTCAGGAAAAAACATTCTCTTATTTTCTACTCACCTTTTAGAACAATGGTACATAAAAGGTTACTACGACTTGTTTCTTAATTATTTCTTTAAAAGATTTGTAGTTAACCTCAACAGGAAAAGCACATCAACTCGAAATTTCCAATACTCATAATATATTCTTTAGATTTTCTTCCTTATGCTTATAAAAGAAAATCAAACTACCCCTTTGTTAGGTCTGTTTCACTAGTGGCTTACTGATTTAGGAGTTAGCTCCAATGGAGCCAGTGAAGTGGTACTGAGTGATCAAACTTGGGTTCTTCTCCAACTCTTCTTATAAGGCAGTCATGAGGGTGGAAGATGAGAATCAGGCCAGAAGGGGGTGGAGATGAGAAACAAGGTAGGGTGGTCATGGAGAGGTTTGAGATTTGGATTGAAAAGCCTAGGTTGGGCCCTTTACTTACTAGATTTCTAGGCATAGGCAAGGGAATTAACTATTCCTTGCCTTAGTTACCTCTTTCTCAAAATGATGATAGGGCTTCCAACCTCATTTTGAAATGAGTGAAATACCAATTCATACAGCAGTAAACTAATGAAATGAGTACCATAGTCTTGTGTCCTATTAATTTATGTGGATTTTAAATTCTATGATAATATGAATTAAATTTTAATAGAAAAAAATGCTTTTATTTGACTCTACTAACTTCTTTTTTTCTTTTTAGGAGGGAATGCCATAACCCTTCTTATCTGTACCTTCCTATTTACCATCTCAATTTATGAAATCAAACCCTCTTCTAATTTTCTTTTACCCATCATCTACTTTTTCTTCCTCCTCTGAACTTTTCTTTCTTTCTTTCTTTCTTTCTTTCTTTCTTTCTTTCTTTCTTTCTTTCTTTCTTTCTTTCTTTCTTTCTTTCTTTCTTTCTTTCTTTCTTTCTTTCTTTCTCTTTCTTTCTTTCTTTCTTTTTTTCTTTCTTTCTTTCTTTCTTTCTGTCTCTCTCTCTCTCTGTTTTCTTTCTTCCTCTTTCTCTTCCCTTCACTCTCTCCTCCTACCCTTCTTGTGCCAGTACCAGTGCTTAAACTCAGAGCTCTGTGCTCTCTCTTGGTTTTTTCATTCAGGACCAGCCCTCTACCATTTGAGTCAAACTTCCATTTCTAGCTTTTTGCTGGGTAATTAGAGATATGACTCATAGACTTTTCTGTCTGGGCTGGCTTTGAACCTCAATCCTCAGCTTTCTGAGTAGCTAGGATTATAAGCATGGCCCACTGCTGCTCAGCTACATTATATTTCAATTAAAGTATCACATAAGGGAAATTTTTAGGAAGGTTCAACCTGGAAATTTTACTTGATCATCTTTAGCTCCCATATTTCAACTCTATTCAATCAAGAAGGCAGAGTCCTTGATGTCATTTGATTCGCTCTGACAGCTATTCTTTTTCTTGATTTGTTTGCCATCATGACTCTTCATTCCTAAAGATATCAGCTAAAAATGCCCAAGAATAAAAGGATCTCTTACCTAACTGCAATAAGACCCCTATTCCTACCACAATCCAGTCTAGATCTGCTTATCACCCTCTGGCTCTTCTACATCAGCCAAAGAACTCAGAAAAAAACAATCTCTATATAGATCTCTATCTGCAGTAGCTCTATAAAGATATATGATCTATAGAGGCAAATGGAGATTACTATGCTGAGCATAGATGGTGAGTATTCAGGTGCATAGTGCCTCTTTGAATCTTTCTGCACATGTGGTACTTTGCATGTTAAACAGGCTGCCATCAGTAGCTTTCATCTAGAACAGTTCCTTCACCTTTTTTTACTTTTTATATCAGTGATATTTTTGAAGGGCATTTTTATTTGTCAATCTATTAATTGTCTTCCTTTTTGTTCTTAAACTGCCCCCAAACATTGCCCCAAATACAGTTGCTTCTGGGTCCTTTAGACACAACCCCATTAGTCTCTGACTCTTGCTTGCTGGCTAGCCAATAAGATGTCCAGTCATTTTTCCAGAAAGCTCTACTTTTTTAAAAAAAAGACTATATATTTCATTAAAAAAAACTTCATAAGAAAGACTATTTCATATGAAAGTACTTAGAGGACTAGATTATCATTCAAAAAATCATAAAAAATTGTTTTGAGGCAGATCTCACTTCATAGCTCAGGCTGGTCTTGAACTCACAATCTTCCTGCCTCAGGTCTCCTGAGTACTGAGATTATGAGTGTGAACCATCAGCTCTTTCAAAAAAAAGAAAAGAGAAAAAGTGATATAAAGTGTTAAATGTCTAATGTTTGTTACATATTAAACTTACCATACAGAATTTAGTAGTTTCCGTACAGAGGAGTAAAAATTAATAATGAAAGAACACATGAACAGTTTAACAAAAATTCTAAATAATCAAACCAAGCATAGGTACAATGAATAGTTAGGTCACTACTTGAAGATTCTCAGTAATCAGTTGATACATTTTTTAAAAAAAATACAATTCTGAAACTATCTTCTTCCCTGACATACGTATGCTATGTGACATGGACTAACAACTTACATCTTCAAGAACAAAGCAAACCCATGTTATCATTTGTACCAGTCCCACTATAATTGCATACAAAAAATACTGCTCACCAGGCATTGATAGCTCATGCCTGTAATCCTAGCTACTCAGGAAGCTGAGATCTAAGGATCTCAGATAAGAAATAACAGTCATGGATTCCTGCCAAGCTGACTTCAAACCATGATCCTCAGATCTCAGCCTCCTAGTAGTTAGGATTACAGATATGAGCCACTAGGCCGTGGGCTCTAGTTTCTCATCATAAGAACTAAAATAATTAAAAGAAAACACTGGCTTAATTTCCAACTGTATCTTTCACTAGATAGTGAAGCAAAATTTCCATTAACCAAATCTTTTCTAAGAGCATTTTCACCATTGGCGAATTGGTCTCACAAAGAAAGCACAGCCAACAAGGATTCCTGTAGCTCAGCCTGATGCATAGGAATATCATCGATACTTACAGAATATCTATAAAATAGTAGCTGTTTTAATGGAAATTTTTTTCTCAAAAATGAGCTTTTGGCTTCAGGCAAATCGCCATTTCTGTTTATTTTCTCACTGGCACAATTTTCAAAAATTACAAAAATAAAAAAAATGTAAGTGTATGCTTCCCAGAGTAAGCTTCAAAAACAAGCCTAGAGTCATATTCTTTCTTCCAACAATAGAAAGAAATGAGAAAGCAAGGGAGAAAAGGAGAAGAAGAAAATGGGCATGGGCGTTGTGTCTAAGCATTTTCCCCGGAAGAGTTGGTCCCTTGCCCTCACCACTCCGCCAAGTTCATGAAGTATAGCTCAATGAATAACTAACAGATGATTACATTTATGAGGAAAGAGTACTCAGAGCAGACAGCTACTTCCTACAGGTGACAAGCAATCTTCCGCCAGGGCTTCACCTGACGAGTCATTTTGGGATGTGATCACAAGGGATGGAGACTGATGAAATTATCCTGTCTGACATCAAACACAAAGTGGTTGTAAATCAGCAGAGGCTGTGACAGAAGGAGAGCAGCTCATTCTTTATGCTTTACAGACAGTCTTCAACCCAGAGGGCTGCGCGGGACACTCTAACAATATCATTAAAATGACCCTATGAAGAGATTTAATTAAAACAACAATAACAACAGCAGAGTGCCTATGGATTTGGATCCTTCAGCTGTCTTGAAGAAGTTGATTTGAAAGCACGTTCTATGATTGGAAAACTTAAATGTGTAAGGCCAACTTCACAGAGCAGGTCAACATGTATAAATAAATAGACGCCTGTCTGTTATAACTCTACTTGACCTTGCGATTGCTCTCTGAACTTAGACTATCATTGCATTTCCTGAGGGTCACTTAAGGAAAGGCAAACCAACATAAAAAATAAAAGCCATCTCCAGTTTAACGTGATCAAGGGAGTTCTGCAAAATCAGAAATTGATCTTGCAAATGCATTCTATAAAAAGAGAGAGGATAAAATATGGATAATTTATCCGTGGTATCTGCTGAACGGCACTTGATTTACACATGATCTAAAGAAGCGTGGGGAAACCATTTTGAAGTCGCCTGTGGAAGGAATCATATTTTAAGAGTAAAGAATTGGCGGGTTTCATTGAATAGGGAAGGAGCTTTCTAAGGATCCCATTTCCCCATCACTGTGAAGGGGATTTATATGTATTGTTCTCTTTAGTGGTGTTGGGAAGTTCTGATGTAAATCCTTTAGGGTTTCACTATAGGAACCAGCTCCTCAGAGGTTTCTGCTATGTGGTGATTTGCACACACAAAAAATTGTGGTTGAGAAAAAAAGAAAGAAAGAAAGGGCAAACTATTTTTAAATGGTTATGTTAGCATGGTAACTAAGCCTCCTCAGGGTTGTGTTGCAGTTTGCTACAATCCCAGTGCCTTTCTGGGTTACTTGCAGAACCTGCTAAGCAAGGCCATTTGAGTGGCTAGGTACAAAGGCTTTGCCCATCTTGAAATGGGCTGATTTAATAGGAATTGTGACTGATGTAAAAATATACCCTGGCATCTTATTTAGTTGTTAGTTCTTCTTTTGCAACTGAAATGAAATCGTGTGTGTGTGTGTGTGTGTGTGTGTGTGTGTTCTCTCTTCTTTAGGTACTTTTGCATCGATGATGGAGAGGAATCTTGCTTGTTTGATTGTTTACATTTAGAACTGGTCACAAAATAGCCAATAAGTGAGGCCAAATGCCTGTGATGAACTGTAATTTGAAAAGGAAAGTGGAAATAGCAAGGGTCTGGTGACATTCCCAGGAGTATGCTTCTTGATGGCTATTTCTGAGCATGCTCCTGTGCTCTCTCTGTAGTTGTACTTTAATTATTCTGCACTTTGTTCTGGGAAGGTATGTATTGGCTCCTGGCCAATGTGGGCTAGGAGTCTTCTTGTCACTACAGTGTCTAACAGCATGTACTGAACAATATCCCAATTAGATCCTTAAGTGTTCGAAACATGATACACCAGAGCATTTTTCTCTGAGGCTGATCAGTGGGAAGTTTCAAAAACACACAGAAGGTAAGCTTCATTCTAATCCTTTAAACATCAGCCCAAGAGGCAGCATGAGAGACTGAATTCATAATAAGATATGTCAAGAGCTCTTTGGCTTATAATTTTATCTTCAAAACAACTCATAGTTCAGAGTGATCAAACTATCATTTCCAAAGTATTTTTTTTTAATTAGTATTTCTGTCTTCCCAAATACACCCTCATTTCTCTGGCTACAAAGGAGAATAACTTCCTTTTTTGCTTCTAGATTCAACTATTTTATTGTTGATTGAAAATTGCTGGCTAAGTTAGCATGAAGGATGCTTTAACTATAACCATGTAACCTATCTTTCTTTTTAGCTCACCTTTCCATTTTAATTATTTTTTCTTCTCTTTTTGTGCTAATACTGGGGCTTGAACTCTGGGCCTAGGAGCTATCTCTTTGCTTTTTCTGTTCAAGGCTGGTGCTCTACCAATTAAGTCACTGCTCCACTTCTCAGGTTAACTTTCCAAGCTAATAATGTCAAGCCTCTTCCTCGTCTCCCTCCCCAACATATGTCAGAGATATTAAGAAAAAGTATGTGGCAAAGGAAGCCAGCTCTTTTCATTCTTTTACCCTATTGAGACAATAATTGTGAAAAATGTCTGGACTGAGTTATAATGTCCAAAGACAGCCTTTAATTTACACCCTGCAATGGGTTAAGTCCAGTCAGTCTTCTCCCCTATTTCTATCAGTCACTCTTTGTAACAATTGAACTAAGTTATTTTAAATAGGTAAAGGATTTAAGTTCTTCTCATTGTCCTTATAGTCAGACACCACATGAATTAGCAGCTCCTGGGTATTTCCCACACGCTCTGAAGACTTCTTTATATATTTCCATGAGAGTGATCAGGTTCCTAGGAGAATAGGCCAGAATAGGACCCCTAGAGATGCTGCCCATGCACTCTCTCCCTCTCCCCCTCCCTCTCTGATACACACACACATGTGGTATGCACAAACACATACTGTATACACAATTAGATTTTCTTCCATCACATCAGCATAATACATGCTTTGATTTGTGATTATTTGGTTGATATTTCAAGTTTTCTTAGCTTATAAAAAAGAATGAAATATTTGTCTTTTTTTTTTTTTTTTTTTTTTGGTGCCAGTCCTGGGGCTTGAACTCAGGGTCTGGCTGCTCAAGGCTAACACTCTACCATTGGAGTTCACAACTCCATTTTTGGTTTTATGGTGATTTATTGGAAATATAAGATTTTAGCCTGCCGGGGCTGCCTTCAAATTGTGATCCTTAGATCACAGCCTCCTGAGTAGCTAGGATTACAAGTGTGAGCCACCCATGCCTGGCAAAATATTGCTACTTTTTATTGCTTATCATTCATAGTTGTACATTCTTTTTTAGGGCATTTTATTAACACATATTGTTGTACAAGAGGGTTTTATGGGTCATTTTCATAAAAGCATACAAGGTGTCCCTGTCAAAACCCACCTCCTTCTCTATCACTGCTCCATCATCTCCTCCCCTCCTTTTAAAACAACTTAAACAGGTTTCATTGTTCCATTTACATCTATACATATTCACTTTTATTCACTTCTGTTGGCCTTCCTTTCCCACTGTTTGCTACTGTACAAATGCCTCTAAAACTCCATGGATGTTAAAATACCAAATCCAGTGCCTTTTCCCCCTAAGATATTGGCCACAATTTAAAGGAAAAAAATCATGTCCAGAATTCTATAAATGAAGTAGCCAGTATAGTATGCTGGAAGAGAATAATTATTGGACAAAGAATTCAAATAAAACTTTAAGTTACTGATATCAGGGCTTACCCTGATATCTGATTTTTTTTGTTGCTTTATTTTATTTCATTTTTTTATTTTTAATTTTTTTTTTTTTTTTTTGTCCGTCATGGGGCTTGAACTCTGGGCTTGGGCGCTGTCCCTCAGCTCTTCAGCTCAAGGCGAGCGCTCTACCACTTGAGCTACAGCGCCACTTCCGGTTTTCTGGTGGTTTATTGGAGATAGGAGTCTCACGGTCTCTCCTGCCCGTGCTGGCTTTGAACCGCGATCCTCAGATCTCAGCCTCCTGAATAGCTAGGATTACAGGCGTGAGCCACCAGCGCCTGGCTTATTTTTAATTTTTTATTGTGAAAATACCATAAAGAGGGGTTACAATTACATGGGCAAGGTAATTAACATGAGCAACTAGAGAAAGCTGAGATGATTGCATGATGCAAACTATTTTCCTTATGAATCTTTCTTTCCACGAGCTTCATTTCAAAATTGACTGGAATTCCACTATTTCAGTGACCAAATCTGTGATCCCATCCCCAGTTATTGTTCTATATAAATTCCCACAGGAATGGATACTTTTGCCGGAAAAGAATGAGGCATCTAAAATTATTCATGTTATAACTAAAACAAGCACAATGTTTATTAAATGCCCAAGACTCTGGAGTCTTTACAGGAATCCTCAAAACAGATATACTGATGGTAGGAGTAAACTAGAATGGACCACTGGCCTTTAGAATTGATTTTAGGGTTTTTCAATGTCCAGTTTAAAGAATTCCAAGTTAGTGAATGAAACATGATTAAAATAAACAAAATATTTAAGAACTTAGATTAAATTTGATTAACTCATTTCAGTGGCAAGTCAGCATTTATCTTTTGAGTATGTGACAGGTTTGAGAAATATGTGGAAACTTTAATTTTTCTCCCAGGTTTTCTTTTTAAACTTATTTGGGGGTTTGAACTCTGGGCCTGGGCACTGTCCCTGAGTTATTTTGCTCAAGACTAGTGCTCCACCACGTAGGCCACAGCTCCACTTTCATCTTTTTGTAGTTAATTGAAGTAAGAGTCTCACAGACTTTCCTGCCTGGGCTGGCTTTGAACTGTGATCCTCAGAACTCATCCTCCTGAGTAGCTAGGATTACAGGCATGCACTACCAGCACTTGCCTCTCCAATGTTCTTTTAAATATCAGGAAAATGTCAAGTCAAGTCAAGTCACCTCCTACATTTCCAGTTTGCTGTGTGCCCAGCCATCATCTTCCCACTACTAGCAACACATGAGAAATCCCTACTTCCCAAAGAAAACCATTGTCATTACAAAGACAACTAGCTCTGTTAAACTTTCCCTTCCACTTCTTCCAAAGACAAATATGTGGGTTATTGCAATGCTAGGCTGAAAAAGACGAGATAGTAATGTCAATCATATCTTTATTTCAACTTTGGATATCTTACTCATCATAGCATTTCTGCAGTCATTTTAATTTTGAAAAAAAAAATCACTGAAGTGCTATTTTGATTACTAAGCTTTTGGACGCCCCGCAAATCCCCCTCAAGTGTGGTGCCCCAGGCAAGTGCCTTCTTGCCTCACAGAGTCTCTGGTCTTTTACCTGTGACTAAAACATACTACTGTTTTCCCAAAACAAGTGTTATAGAGAGGTAGATTGCATCTGATGAAGTAGAGAGGGGTTGTAGTCACATCATTTTTTCTTTTAGCTCCTTTGTATGGGATCAGGTTAGGTGCAGGTTTCCTCCCCCGCTTACCTGCCCAGGAAGGAGGAGGTAAGATGAGACACTCACTTGTTCTGGATTTCTTAAAATAGAATCAAGCTGGGTCACATACCAGGAAGAGAGGTCCTACTACGTTTCTTCTATTGCTCATCTGTTATCTGTGTCAAAGCAAGTGCCCATTCAGGGCTCTTTGGGATGGTGGAGGTTTATGGAAGATGAGTCACTCTTTAGGGTGCCAGGTAGTGTTATCACACACACACACACACACACACACACACACACACACACACACACACACACACACACACACACACAGCACAAATCCACAAATAAATAAATACATAAATACTGTGAAGAAGAAATGTGACCACACTGGGGGAGTATGCCTCTAATTCTAGCTACTCAGGATGCTGAGATCTGAAGATTGAGGTTCAAAGCCAACCCCAGCAGAAAAGTCTGTGAAACTTATCTCCAATTAACCATCAAAAAGCTGGAAGTAGAGCTGTGGCTCATGTGATAGAGCACCAGCTTCAAGTGAAAAAGCCAAGAGAGAGGCCTGAGGTAAAGCCTCAATAGAAGAAAGAAGAACTGGGCATGGTGGTTCACACCTGTAATCCTAGCTACTCAGGAGGCTGAGATCTGAGGATCCTGGTTCAAAGCCAGCCTGGCAGGAAGGGCTGTGAGATGCTTATCTCCAATAAACCACTCAGAAAACTGAAAGTGGTGCTGTGGCTCAAGTGGTAGAGTGCCTGCCCTGAGCTGAAGAGCTGAGGGACAGTGCCTAGGCCCGGAGTTCAAGCATCACTATCAACAACAAAAAAGAAGGAGGAGGAGGAGGAGGAGGAGGAGGAGAAGGAGGAGGACAACAGCAATGGGGAGGAGGAGAAAGAAGGGGAAGGGAAGAAAAAGAAATATGAAATTGTGTAATTTATTGTTTTTCTTTTAACCCTTTTTTTCTTGGCAGTGCTGAAGTAGAACCCTTGACCTATGCATGCATGCAGCAAGGGCTCTTCCAATGGGCAACACCCTCAATTCCTATTCATTCTTTCAATTAAAGGTAAACTCAGCTATAGTTATGGGAAAAGGTCATAAGTAATATTTGTATATGGTATTCAGCCTGGCATTTAACCTGTATTTTTTTTTCCATGCATCTGATCTTGTTTTGAACTATGGGGTTCTGATTACATATTAAATGAGACAAGCTTTGTAAGAAACAGACAGAAACTGACAGAGGTGTTTTGTCACTCAACAGTTCTCAGATCCCAGCCTGACTTTCTGCCCAAAGAACATTCTGAAGTACAGTTTGAGCCTGCAGTGGAACCTGCTCTTCTAGTCTACATTACTATAAAAATTAAAATACTTAAATTTTTAAGAAGGCATCTCTGGGAAAAAAAGTTGCAGTTATATAGGGCAAGGGGAAAAAAATGGATGATCTTTTCGTTTGGGGATCTTTAAGTTATGTTGGTCTTCATGGATTTTGATAGCTTACATTTTGCCTGGGTTTCATTTTATCTTAGCTAACAGCCTGAACAGAAAACACAGCGAGTAGGTAAAAAAATCATCTGTGAACCATAATAAATGGATTTCTGCCAATGACAGGGCATGATACAGAAAAAAAAAAAAATCTGTGATGACCCTCTTTCCCCTACACTCATTTATCTCTTCCTGGTGTCCACTGATAGATTCTTGCTGTATGATTTATTGCAGAAAAACACCACCTAGAAATGGGCTTTTGATAAAATTGTTCAAGGATTCCTGGACAATAAATCCTAATCTTAACATGTAATACTGCAGAATGTTTCACCTTTCTTATGCTATAAATAAAATATGCCAAATGTGATAATAAATCCATACATATAAGCACTATCTATGTAGTTTAGGAAATAAAGTCATAGTATGTACGCCTGATGTTAATAGTGGCTCTGAGCCTGTGGATATTGATGGCAGTTTCTGTGCATTTGCCATCCAAATGTTTAGCACTCACTGGTGCTTATGAAATTTCATGGCCTTTTATCCAGCTGGGAAGGCTTATTCTGCAAAGAGCATATGTGGGTTAAACATAATCAGTTTCTGGTGGCTTGAATCAAAAGAGATGTTTCTCGACCACAGACAACTTGCTTTGGGAGACAGCTGAAATTTTGAGTTCATGCAGAGACCTTTCTTTGTAATTAATCATCCACTGGAGGAACTGATGAGTGATGCAGTCACCTTACTGTGACCTCACTACTGACACAGGGTGTTAAGCATACAGAACCCTAGTATTTAGGCTTCTTCTCATAAGCTCAAAGACAGGTATGTGACCTCTGCCGGGTGGAAGGCTAAGGGAGCCTTCTGGCCAGCTTTGACCTCACAGTGCTCCTCGCTGTGTAAAAACCTAAAGGTTGATTTTAATTACTGAGCTTCTAAAGCTTATAAACTATTGCAAGCATCCCTCTAGTGAAAGCTACGGAAGCCAGATCTTAATCGAGCTTGTAGAGTTTCTCACTTTGGGCACTATTGACATTTGGGGCTGGCTAATTCTGTGCCAGAGGGGCATCCTGTGTATTGTAGATTGCTCAGCACATCCCTGATCTCTACTCCTGGATGCCAGTATCTTCCTCCCAATTGAGATAACCAAAGTGTTGTTTTCAAATGTCTCCTGAAGGGGGAAAAAAAATCATCCTTTATTGAAAACTAGGAGTGCCAGGTATGGTGGCATGTACCTATAGTCCCAGCACTTAGGAGGCTGTTGGGGAGTTTGAGGTCAGCCTGGGCTCTATGGAATGACCATGCCCTGGCTCCCTCCCACTACCCCCCCTCCCAAAAAAAGGAAGAGGAGGAGCAACCCAGGAGTGCATCTCAGTGGTAGAGCACATGTTTAACATTCTTAAGGTTCTAGGTTCAATATCTAGCACCAAAATTGAAAAGCTAGAAAGAAAGAGAGAAAGAAAGAAAAATACGTTAATGAAAGTCATGACATTAAAGAAGACAAAAATACATTTGTCTGGGCAGGGGGAAGGAAATAGTTTCAAGAAGATGCTGAGTTTTGGACCCAGAGTGAGCTGGCTTTTCTTTTAGAGCGGGTTGTGAATATTGTGAAAGGATCTTCCAAGTGTCACACATAAAGAAAAGGAAATGTCCCATTAAATGCTAGTGGTTTTGGCCAGTTGCTAAGAAATCATGTGTTAAATACCACACTTGTGTAATCATTTCCATTCATCCCGACAGAATTAGGATACATATACAAAAATAGCGTGTACTTGAAAAGGGTAACCACCCTAGAAAGAAAGAAATGGAAATGAGGGTAAAAAAAATGGGGAGGGGGGAGTTCTTTTCTTTTCTTTTTTTCTCCAACAAATTGGAAGTGGAGAAATCCGTTATATCATGCGCAGCTTTCTTTGTGTCCTCAGATATTTATTGAAGGTCAAAGACAGAGATGCCTAATGGGTTATGATTATGTGAAATGAAGTGAGAAACAGTGTTTTATAACAGAAAACACTTTGTATAGTGACAGTGTATTATGCCCACTAAAATGTCTTACAGCTGCTTTTCCTTGGTGTCCATGGCTCAAAGCAGGAAAATAATAAGTTATTCAAGAAATACATTGAAATTGGGGGTGTGACTTGTTCAGAGCCAGGGCTCCTGTCACAAGACCCAGGGAAATTTGCCACTATGCTTTGTCCAACTTCAATAACCATGCACTCTGAAAAATATTATATGGCTTCCTTCACATCACTTTTTTCATCATGGCTCTGAAAAATACAGTTATAGTTCAGTGATGAACATTTATGAAGATTTATATTAGAGCTCCCCTATTTTTGAGCTTGAAAATACCTTTATAATATTTTTTTAAAAAAAAGGTCAAGGTCTTCCAAATGCTAACAGCTATTCCTTTTGTATTTCTAGTTTCTAAAATAATTTAAAAAGCTTATTAATTCAATAACCCTTTCAAGGAAACTTGTGTTTTCTCAACCACAATGGAATCTACACATATTAAAAATAAAAATAAACAGGACCGCTAGCTACAGTATAACCCTAGCTACTCAGGCGGCTGAGATCTGAAAACTGTAGTTTGAAACCAGCCAAGCAAATGGGTAGAGCCACCAGCATTGAGAGAAAAACCTAAATGGCAGTGTACAGGCTCTGAGTTCAAGCCATAATACTAGTACAAACTAACAAACAAAACAGAATAAGTGTGGAAATAATGTTTATGTAAGACAAGACTTACTGGCTAGAGACTCTCTCTGCAACTAGTCTACCTAGCCCACAGGTTGTGAACACAGGAGTTTTAAAGAAAGCATTGTATTAAGGTATTTAACACAAATGAGAACCTTGTAATGCTATAACAGATGTTGTGACCATATGTCCTGGTGTCCCTACCACTTGAGGTACACACAGCCTGTTGCCTTGTCAATAGAGGACTGTCCTTGCATTATGTTCTGGCAGAAAACCAGAGTTTTCTTAAAATGGGCTCTCAGGCACTGACCAGTGTAGGATATTCATATTCCTTTAGGTCTGATCCAACTGATTGGAATTGAATGGAAAGCACAGAGGGGTATTGTGTCCCTGACTTCAGATCTCCTCTGTAGAGTGGAACCAGCTTTCAGCTTGCTAGGATTGTGCCTGATGTAACAACTTTTGCACCTTTTCCTTTCCATGTTTTTCTGCTCCTGGACACATTGCTAATAGATGACTTCTACAACAATGGTCATATCGGGATTTGTCTGTGATTCTAGCCTAAAACACACATCATTTCCATGTGTTCATTCCTTTGTTCAACAGGTATTTATCAAGTGCCTCTTAAGCTTCCAGCACTAGGAATATTTTCATGAGAAAAGAGGACAAATCCCTTCCCATGGGGAGCTCATGGTCTGAAGACCGTGCATGCTCAGTGCTCTGTCTTAAGGCCTCAGCACCATGCATCCACTCATGAGAGTCTACTTAGGATTAATGTGTGGAGATAGATAATGCATGGAGTAAAATTGAAGCTTCCCACTTTGGCCTGCAGGATCCTGCAATTCCTACCTTTCTGATGTACCTCTCACTGATTTATCTCTGCTTCCCCATTCATGCCAAGTCCCCCTTGTGCTGTGTACTTTTCTCTACTTCCATTCACCCCCAGTCCAAGCGCCCTGAGTACTTTGCTCCTCCATGTACATCTCTTCTTCCAAATATTTCCTACTGAACCTTCACCTGGCCTGTCTTCCCACTCACCTCTTCCCTTTCCCTCTCCTTGCTCCTCTCCCCTCACCCTCTCCTCTCTCCCCCCTTCCTTT
The DNA here is from genome assembly GCF_019054845.1 of Dipodomys spectabilis. NCBI lineage: Eukaryota > Metazoa > Chordata > Mammalia > Rodentia > Heteromyidae > Dipodomys > Dipodomys spectabilis. Next base: position 8,809,032 of record NW_024870855.1, on the reverse strand, counting down.
TCTCTTCTTCCCTCCCCTCCCCTCCCCTCCTCCCCACTCTGTTTCCTAGGTCCTCTGGAAATTAAGCCCCTTAGCCCTATGTCTCTTATCAGAACCATCATGTGGAGCCAGCCATTCTTACCCAAACTGTAGATCTGTGAGCAAAATAACTGATTATTCTTGCATTTAGCTTCAGATTCAGTCATTTTTTAATACACCTATCCCAGCCAGAACAAATGGTAATACATAGTACCCTTCCCTACAGTCTCTTATTTCTCTTACTATGGGTAATGTAAAAGCATTTCCTTGATATTTATGCAGTCTCTCTTTTTCCTTTGAAAATATCTTCCAGCTAATCACCCAACTTCACTCAATCTAGCTCCTAGTGTATGCAGGAATCTGTCTCATAATTATGAACTGTTAGGTAGTTTGATGTGTGAATGGGATATTTGCTTTGAGAGTGAAAGATCACAGTTCTAGGATTTCTGTCAAACAGAGAAACAGAAAGTAGCTAAAATAATTATCTATGCAAAATAATTTATTTTTAAGTTCGTGAAATTTAATAATTTTTTACCATTTTCCAAAATTTGAAAGAACAGTTCAATAATAATTACAGAACCCTCATAATAATATGTAAAGCTGGCACTTAATAAATACCAAATTAACATCTATTCATGAAGTAAGCATTTTCCTTTAAACACATACACTTAGTGCCAGTTTTGCCTTACATAAAAAAATTCAGTAATTGCCAACAGAATTGGATATGAAAATTAGAAAAATGAGAACCTGAACAGGAAGAAAAACATTTGGAATAAACTGCAAAATAAGAGTTCTACATACAGACACCTTTGGAAATCTGGCCTTGCTCTTGGAAGACTAATAGATATAATACAAAAACTGGATAGGAACTTCCCCCCCACAATTTTTGAAGGAAGCTCATTTACCTGCCTAACATTGGAAGACTCACTGGACCTCTTACCTTCGATTTTTAATTTTTTTATAAGCTGCAATAATGGGACAACTTATAAAGAAAAAAATGTTTTCTGCCAACTTTATAGCTCAAACTCTGAGTAAGGCTGAGATAATTTATAGTGGAGAAAATGCTGTGCACTGGCATCTCCTGTTGAACCTGCTGCATGACTGAGCTAGTTTTCATAAAGAAGCTAGAAATCTGGCGCCATGGTAAATGAAGAAAATGAGTTTAATCACTTAACAAGCTTGCTGCTTTGGATCCTGATGGCCGGAACTGAACGCTACATCGTAAAGGGAAGAAGAGCAGACACCTCGAATGCCTGCACCCTGCTGATGACGGACATGTCAAGCAAGTCAGAACAAGTAAATTTCCTATGAAACGGAAATACTGAGTTTGGGGATTGTGAGCGCAAAAGGAAGTTCTTTGTTATCAACCGGAGAGAAGCAGGTAAGGGGATAACTAAAGGGAGGACCACCGGTGGTGAGGAGCTGTTCTTAGGGCACCAAAGCAGTTCAATAGCCAAGAAATCAAGAAACCAGGAAAATATGATTGCACGGCTCCTGCAATAAGCCTCACCTTTGATCATAAGTGCACATGTGGGCAGGGAAGATGAGAATGTGAGGCCTAATGGTTTACCCAAGGTAATACCACCAACAGTGGTAAGGACTTTGTAACCTGATTTTGTAACATTAAAACTAGGATTTTGTGACTTAAAAAAAAACTGCTTTGATAGGGAAGATGATGACCCCCTCAAAGACATCCACATGATGACTGCAGGTCTGGGAATATGTTAGTTATATGCAAAAGGAATTTTTATAGATTTGATTATTGACTTGGTGAAGATAAGGCTATTCTGGATTATCTGAATGGGATCTTCCTAGGAGAAAGAGGAGAGTTAGAAAGGAAGTGTGATAGAGGAAATGGACGTGAGAGACCAAGATTTGATGCTATGCTATTGTCTTTGATGATGGAGGTAGGAGGAATCAGGGGATGAAAGAGCTTTGGAGAAGTAGAAAGTCCAGGAAACAGATTCCATCCTAGAGCCTCTAGCAGCAGTGTGGCCACTAAAGATGCAGACGTCATTATAAATAACATCGCTCAATAAAATGATAGAACACCTTACATCTAATGTTAGTGTATTTGACTTTTTGTTGTTGTTGGTTGTGGGTCCTGTCTCTGAGCTTTTGTGCTCAACACTAGTGCTCTACTACTCTGAGCTATAATGCCACTGCCAGTTTTCTGGTAGTTAATTGGAGATAAGAGTCTCACAGACTTTCTTGCCTAGATTGATTTGCACCTTGATCATTGTATCTAAGCCTCATGAGTAGCTAGGATTTCAGGCATGAGCCACTGACACCTGGTGTTTCTTTTCTTTCTTTCTTTTTAGATGGTGTTATTATGTAATTTTATATGGTCATAATATATATGCAGTCCTATTAATCAGATAGATAGATAGATGGATAGATAGATAGATAGATATAAAACATGACTCTAAGGAATTACTTAGGAGGGGAAAGGGAAGGGAAAAGAACAAAAGAAAGAGGATAAAAAACTTTGAAATACATTACAAGTATATATGAAAACAATAACAAAAACTCAATGAAAGCTGTTAATCAGTAGGGAGGGGTTTGAGAGGCAGAAAGAGAAATGGGCTTTCCTAAGGGAATGGGTGCTAGCAGGAGGGGTGTTAGGCTTAAGAAGTATGAAAAAGAATGAGTATGGTCAAAGTAGATGGTCATAAATCTCTTTCATTGTATAAAATATATATATATATATATAAACATATACATACAGAAAGACGTGCTGGTATTTTGATAATAACTATTAATTGTATCAATTGATTTGGATCTAAATTCACATCTTTACTATAGAAAACTTCTGATTCCAAATGTATATGTCTGTGCAGTAACTTATATATTATTTGATTCCTTTCATCAGCACTACATAGTTTTCCGTACACAATCCTGCACATATTTTGTTAACTATTTCCCTAAGCGGCCCAATTTTCTTTTAAATGATTCTAGCTGGTATTATGTAGGTCTTTTTAGTTTTTATTGACTCATTGATAGTATACAGATATTTAATTGATTTTTGTAATTTGGTCTCATATTCTATGATCTTAATAAAATTCTGGGATTTTTGTGCAGATTGCATGGAATTTTCTATGCAAAATATGCAGATAGGGAAAGATGAATTCTTTACTAATCCCTCTGTGTTTGATTTCTTGTTGCTGACTTATTACAATGGCTAGGACTTTCAGCATTATTTGAAAAAAAAGCAATGAGTGTATATGCTCCATTTCTGTGCCTGTTTTTAAGGAGGCCAGCAGAAGCGGAGTTGGCACAAGTAGTTATGGGGCACATGACCCAGTACTCCTTCAGCCTTCCTACCCTTGCTCTGTTGCCTGCTTTGACTACTTAACTGAGTCCCATGTGTACTAAGTTTCTTTCAGTGTCCCATCTTGATTATAAGCTCCTGCCTCCTTTGAACTTGATTCCATCATCACAAAGCTAGAGATGCCTTAAATATCTACTGACTAGATTCAGTACAACCTGGATGTGCTGGGGTAACTCAGGGTACACCTACTTAGGGGAGAGAGACCTGATACTTTTCTGCATCAAGAAAATAAAGGTGAAGTGGCTCATGTCTGTAATCCTAGTTACTCAGGAGCCTGAGATCTGAGGATCATGGCTTGAAACCAGCCCAGGCAGAGAAGTCTGTGAGATTCTTATCTCTAATTAACTACTAAAAAGCCAGACAGTGTCCAGGCCTTGAAGTTAAACACACACACACAAAGAAAAGATAAAAAGAAAAAAAAAGATGGTAAACATGAAATCCAAGCTTTCCTTCCATTTTTTTTTAACTGATCTCTAGTTATCTCCTTTATTTTTCACTGTGGAAAAATATGACTCCTCCTTTTTAGGCCATGCTCTTAACTCTGTTCCTGCCACACTCACATCTTCTAGGCTCTCGATAGTCTTTGTCTTCTATAGCTTCCTTCATCTTTCTACCTCCTTTACATTGATCTTTAGAGGCTGTGAATATGACTAAGTTTCTCCCAGCTATGTTGCCACTTCTGCCTACACCCACCCCCAGAATCCGAGATCTACTTGGATTCATGACTTAAATGTACTCCCTACTTCTATGCCAGTTATTTATCTAAAAAGTTGCCTTCTTTCTTCATGATTCTGTTAAAACAGCTCTGGGAAGTATTTGGTGCTTCACCTTATGAGACATCTGTCATCTCCTGAGGAGCTGTGGCTCTCCTGGGTGGGTCATCGACCTGTCTGCCTGCTGCTTAGACCATGGTTATAGGCTACAATGCACAACAGAATTGTGGTGGGCTCACCAATTCCGAAATCCAGGGCAACTATACTTTTTATACTATCCAATCAGGTCTACTATGTGATTTGATTTTACCAAGAGTCTAATCTCAACTCTCTTCTCTTTTAATAATGTCTATAGGCATTTTTATCCATTCCCATGATGTCATCTTCACCTGCAATCTCTAGTTATCCCTAATTTCATCTCCAGACCTGAGTTTCTTATCCCTTGTTAGATATCTTCATCTACATATTGTGCATAGACTTAGAAATGCCTATCTGAAAACAAAACAAAACAAAATAAAACAAAAACTCCTGTTGTTCGTCTTCTTGTGTTTCTTTCTATACACACTATATGTAGTATTATCTCTTCCCATAAACTAAGCTGGAACTTCAGAGTCAGCCTGAATTTCTTCTCTATGTCATCCTCACAGTCGTCTTTTTATTGAAACATCATGGCTTTAAAATCACATGCATTTTAATACCAACAGCAGTTCTATCACTGATTAGAGATGTTGCTTCTGTTCCTGACTCCCTCTGCAGAATGGGTGGGATTTTACTGACACACAGTGCTGGTCTGAGTGTTGTTCTAAGGAATAAATACATAAAACAGTGCATTTTAAATATTTATCATGATCTGGGCAATAATATAAAGAGTGCCACAACCCAACTCTAACTTTTAAAAGTTAAGCAAAGCAACCTGGGCACCAGTGGCTCACACTTGTAATCCTAGCGACTCAGGAGACTGAGATCAGTGGATCATGGTTTGAAGCCGGCCGGAGCAGGAAAGTCCATGAAACCTTTAGCTCCAATTAACTACCAAAAAAGCTGGAAGTGAAGTGTGGCTCAAGTGGTACTAGAACAGTAGCCTTAACCCAAAGAAGTTCAGGGACAGCACCCAGCTCCTGAGTTCAAGTCCCAGGACTGGCACCTAAAAACATTTTAAAATAAAATACTTGTCATGGTCAATGTCAGTGGTGATTGTTGTTGCAGTTTTACCCTCCCTTCCTGGCTCCCGTACTGAGGCCAAGTCTTGTCCTTAATTTCTTCCTTGGATAACAATGGTATGTCTCATTCTGCTTACTCTTAGAAATATCTTTATCAAACATAGACAGGGTCACATCACACACTTCTCACAAGACTTCAGTGCCCTGACATTCTTGGGACCCATGGGAACGGAGTACTGAAGAGCCAATCACAGCCTGGTGGGTGGGCTGAGGGAGGGGCTTCAGCCTCCCCCTCAACTTCTACAGCCTTATCCTTTCACTTCATAAAAATAATCTGGTTTTGCTCCTTGCATAAAATGCTATTTGAATCCCACTTCATACCTCATACTCACCTTCCATTCAGACACCTGTGCCAGCCCCTTGGACATAGGAATTCTGAAGTCACTACTGGCTTTCACAAAGTTTTTTCCTGTCACCCTGCTCTCAAAAGCAGCTCTGTGGGCAAAATTCGTGACACTGGAAGAGATCAAAAGTACTTGAACTCAAGGCTAGGACACTGTTCCTTAACTTATTCACTGAAGGCTAAGTGTGTTGTGTTCCGGTTCTCCTTCTGGCTTTTTGGTCATTAATTGGAGTTAGTCTCACAGGTTTTCTTGTCTGGGCTGGCTTCAAACCTCAGACCTTAGATCTCAGCCTCCTAAGTAACGGATTACAGAGCCACTAGTGCTGGGCTGGATAAAAAGTATTTTAGAACAAGCTTCTTATAATCAAGTATATTCAAGAAGGGGGTGAGAGGCTGGTAACCCGTGGATTTTTTTTCCCTGTTCATACACATTTCTAATAACAGCTGCCTCCCCAGTTCGTGTGACAGGCAGAGGAAGGGCAAATGTCAAACTACCAATGATAGCGACAATTCAGTGGGCCCTCTGCTCTCTAAGTACTTAAAATTCTTTTGCATAATTACGCACATCTCTCTTTAAAAATATGTACAGATTAGTCTTAGCACAACTAATGATAGCTTTTCTGACACAGGATGTCTTTGGTTTTTCTCAATAAATTGCTATTTTTTATTTTTTTATTAGGGGTTTTGGAATGAAGATTGATTTTTGAACCATTTTGGGGGGATAATAGCTGACTTTTGTGCTACTGTGCCATTGCTCAGCTCCCATTTTGATAATTAAATATAAACACGCTCCCTCCAAAGAACAGACTCACTTAAAATATGGCAGTGCTTCATTAATAATCGATTTACAGAATCTCTGCTTATGGACACGCAACAACCTTCTGAGGCTGTCAGGACTCTGTCAGTCTTGCTAAAGCAGGTAAGAATTACTTCCTGAGCTCCAAAACACTACAAATAGCAATGGTTTCCTTGGAGACTCGGCAGCAAAGCTTCAAGTGCTGTGAGTACAGGACTGGCCTTTCCAAATGAGGGGGCAGTCTCTCTCCAGAGATCATCAGGCTTCCCAAATTGAGAACTGTTGGGCCCAGTCCTAGTGAAAAGAAGTATAATTACTGTTGGAGGAGGAGTATGGAATAGGAAGCCCCCTGCTAACAGGGTCAGTCCTGTGCAGTCCTGAGGGTTATATTGCAGACAGAGCCAGCAGCCACCAACAGCCTGGTTTGCAATGCTAATGAAGCTAAGAGCACCAGGACCTGCCTGTTTATTAATGAGTCACTCCATAGGAAAAGCCTCCTGTCTGTTTCTCATCAGATAATCACCAAGTCACAAGGAAGGAGAATACTTTGGAAAAAGGAGGCAGAGACAATGAGAGTCATATTTCTTTAGAAGGCTCTAAAATGACTCTGGTCCTCTGTTCTTTGTGTTGTTTCATTTGTGGAATCAAACTAGTTGCTGTCCTGTCAATCATTGCAGCATCCTGATGCTCTTTTCTCCTGGGATGCTGTGGATGATGGAGTGGTTCTCTCCCTCCTTTCTCATGTTCAGCATCCTATGCAGAGGAAGTAGAGATTTTATAGGAGAGATGTGAAGAAGACTTTGGTGCAAGATGCTTTTCCTGAATTCTCCTACTACGTCTTACTTGGGGGAGGAAGTCAGAATTCCAGAGTTCAAGTGCATACAGAACATTTAAATTCAATATGGAGTTTAAGGTTGTCAAGAAGCAATATAATTATGCATAAAGGAACTGTATATAAAAATGTGCCAATGGGAGAAGATGAGCCATTTCAAAACCTCCGTATGTCCTTCAGACAAACGCACTCGCTTGAAAAGCCACTACTCTATTGCTAGCTTCATTTTTCACTAAGTAATCTTTTAACTTTGCCTACTTAAAAGTACAAGTAAGCATGGAGCAATAGACTCTTAATTCCTTTCACACTTATACCTGCACTACTCTATATAATCTGTTGCATCTAGAAATTGTGGTCTGGCATAACTTTTTCCTGTGAAGATTCATCTTCATTTACTAGCCATGAAAGCTAATTTTGTGTAGCAAATGAGGCATACTATGTGCATGATTTTCTTTAGGTTATATTCATTTCCTTATGAAAGATGATTCTGTTATTCCTTATGATATCCAGTCCCTTTGAATAAATAAAATGGCTTACTAGAACTCATTTCTGTTTCCAAAAATTCTGTTTACTAGGGTTTATTTCATGTTCATGGATGGGTAGGATGGTAAAGGTCATGATCTTCTGGACAATGTGGGTGTGGTGTTTATTTTAGTTGTACTGGTGAAAGGTAAGCCTGTGAGGTTCAGTTTTCTCATCAGCAAAGCAGGAATAATAATTCTTATGTCAAAGAATTTTTTGGGGAATTGATTGAAAATAGTGTCAGTGAATCAGCATATACTGAGAACAATTCCATGCTCAGCTGACAACATTTTACATTTGTGCCTTATTTGTGTTTAGTGTTTATGATATTCAGTCAATCCTAGGTTTAAGAAAAACACTTTATGGGTAATATGCTAAATTATATAGTTTATTTATTAAGATGCATTTTTCACTAAATCATGCTATTTCCATTCTGTTAATCTTTAAAAATTGCAGACATCTTTTCCAAATACTTCCACAAAGTCAATACATTCTAAGATACAGTCAGAACTAAGTGTGCCAAAATGTATTATTTAGTGGGTGCCACGTAGACTAAGTCACCATTCTAGTCCCTTCTTTCAAATATCTTCTTTGGTAAAGAAGGTCCTAGAATGATACGTTAGTCCTCTTGATTCCTTCATAACAAGCACATGCTTGTTATTCCATCATTTCATCATCAGAACAGAATATTCTAAAGTGAAATGAAGACAATACAACAGTGTTTTCCCCCTTAGATTTTTATATTAGACTTCAAGGAAGATTTAATTCCTGCTACTTCTGTTTGTCGATGCCATTGTAGTACCCTGGGATATGTTACTATTCTAAACATAGCATTTTGCATCCTTTTGTAGTACTAAGTGGATTTGATTCAGAGCTGTCCTCTTCTAAGACTACACAAAGTACCTGGGTAGCTAAGAATCTTTTTAAAAAACACAAATCTCTTTTTTGGCAGGAGATTTTGTATTTTATTCTGGTGACACTATAAAATGGCCAGATACTCTGAACATATTATGGAAAGTTTTATGTAGTTAAGAAATAAATCACAGGGGGCTGGGAAGGTGGCTCAGTGGTAGAGCGCTTGCCTTACATGCATGAGGCCCTGGGTTCGATTCCTCAGCACCACATAAGCAAAAAGAAAAAAGCCAGAAGTGGCGCTGTGGCTCAAGTAAGTGGTAGAGTGCTAGCCTTGAGCTGAAGAGCTGAGGGACAACAACGCCCAGGCCCAGAGTTCAGGCCCCACGACTGGACCAAAAAAGAAAGAAAGAAAGAAAGAAATCACAGTTCATACTCTGTTGTTTTTTTAATTTATTCATTAAGCTGTATATTAGACTAGTCCTTGCATCTATTGTTCTTGGCATTGTAATATTGTCTTTCATGGAGGCAAGAAATGAAAAATGATGAGTCATGGAAGTCAAAATCTTGACCCTTTGCCTGAGGTTTCTGAAAATCAAGACTCAGAGCCCGTTTTCTGAAGGGAGAGTCTCAGCCTGCTGAGGAGTGATCAGTATCTGAAGGGCAAATAACTCTAAAGGGAAAAAAAGTTGTGTTAACCCCCTGGATCTTTATGGGGAAAAAAAAAGGCTTAGCACTTATTATCAACAGCCTTTCATCTATAATAAACTCAAGATAAATATTCTGACTCTAATCCTCAAATAAATAAAAATTAAAACAAACAAACAAACAAACAAAAACAAAAACAAATTCAACCAAACTGGAAGTGGACCTGTGGCTCAAGTGATGGAGTGCTATCCTTGAGCACAAAAGCTCAGGAGCAGTGCCTAGGCCCTGAGTTCAAGCCCCAGGACTGGTAGACACACACACACATACACTGACACCGAAGGTCAGGAGGAAAATAGGCCCAAAGATATGGAGATTCATAGTCATGCATAGGGCTCTTTTATTATCTTGAAACCTTGAGGTCCAGTGTGAATGAACATGGAATGGTGGGTGAAGTGAAAGACATATTTTGCAAACTTCACTTTCTGTGCTGGAGTTGGGATGTGGCTCACTAGCCTACTACTTGTTTAGTAGTGTGAGTCCGAGAGCTTAATTCCAGCTCCACAAAAAGACAAAAACAAAAAAACCTTCTAACAAAGTGACATTTAGCAAGGTTTTGAAGGAAACAATATAGGAATAAATAAGTGCCACAATATTAAATATTTTTTACATTTTTTTTTCCAGCCTTTATTCTACATTCAGTTGTCTTTCTTTACTGTTTATATTTCTTGACTTCTCTGGGGAATTTTATAGGTAATTCTATAAGAAAACTCTGCATATTTAGCTTTTGGGTTGTTTGAATATTTTTCCTTAAAACATTTCCAGGACTCCTAGTTTGGGGAATTTGGAGAGAGGAATTCATCACAAGATGCTAAGGTCAAAGGTGATAAACACTGTTTTTTCCTCCCACACAAGTTCTCCTTACCTCTGGATGTCGGACTCACTGTCCCCATTCCAAGCCTGCCCATCCTCATTACCATCCTTAAAAACAAAGCTCTTAGCTGACCTTTGTGTTGGACTCACAGCTAGATAATGATGAGCTTCATCCAGGTGATTTACACATTTTTGTTCTTGAATGTTTCTGGACTCCAGCTTATAGGTTCAACAATGGTTGGGAAATTCCAGATCATCTTAACCTCATAATCTTTAATATGACTAATATCAAAGACTATCATTTCTCCCTAACCCAAATTTTCCCTTTATCTTACTTGTGCATTTGTTCACCTATGTTTTTTGAAATTGGTATTATATGCAAGGACTGAGCTGGGAATGGGGGGATCAAAGGAAGACAGTTCAACTTTAGCCATTACTGTAAGCAAACAGAGGATTGCGGCAAATATGCAGCAATGAAGCACATGGAATAGGTGACAATTTAAGGCAAGAACAAGGGACTTGAAAGCACTCACCAGACTGGGCTTAATGCCATTTAGTGATCTAGGACTGAGCTGTCTACATATGTACTCTCTTACATTTGATGACTAAGTAACTTCTACATATTGTCAAGTTTTTTTTTGTTGTTGTTGTTATTGGTTATGGGGCTTGAACTCAGGGCCTGGGTGCTGTCTCTGAGCTTTTTTCACTCAAGACTAGAGCTCTACCACTTTGAGCCATAGTGCGACTTCTGGTTTTCTGGCAGTTAATTGGAACAAGAGTCTCACGGATTTTCCTGCCTGGGCTGGAATTGAACTGTGATCCTCAGATCTCAGTCTCCTGAGTAGCTAGGATTGTCGGGCTCATATTGTCAACTTTCCATTTGCAAATCACTTTGGAAAAGTAAATATGGCCACAAGATATTTGACAATGCCATTAAAAAGTGGGATCTAATTCTCCTTCTCCTTGATTCTGCACAGTTTGTAACAGAAATGTCATTCTGGGGTGTTTGCAGCTAAGTTGTCAAATGCCTTGTAGTACCTTCAGATCTCATTGCCTACCCTCAATGTGAGAAGCTGAAGCCATGTAGAGAAACCATATCTGAGAGTTCAGTCAAGCTGTGCTTCCCAGTGGCACCCAGAATCAACTAATAGGAAAGAGATAAAATTTCTACGGAGAAAAGGACAAGGAGAGGGATGGGCAAGAAGAAAACTTAGGCTTAAGATATAAGGAGTGACCGAGACAAGACAGCAGGTACATCATGGCTGGAATTCCACTAATGAATTACCCACAGGCTGCTCACTGTGTAGAAGTTAGTATAGGGCTTTTACCGAATTTAAACTTAAAATATTAAGGACTTTCATAGGCCAAAACAGAGTGTTCTTATGTACAAATCCTCATAAAAATAGCAGTCAAGGGCCACAACGCCACTTCTAGCTTTTTTCTTTTTGCTTATGTGGTGCTGAGGAATTGAACCCAGGGCCTCAGGCATGCAAGGCAAGTGCTCTACCACTGAGCCACCTTCCCAGCCCCTTACCTTTTCTTTCTTTTTTTGTCAACCATAGGTCTTGAACTCTGGGCCTAGGCACCGTGTCCTCAGTTCTTCAGCTCAAGGCAAGTGCTCTACCACTTGAGCCACAGTGCCACTTCTGGTTTTCCAGTGGTTTAACTAGAGATATGAGTCTCAATGACTTTCATGCCCAAGCTAGCTTTGAACCACGATCCTTAGATCTCAGCCTCCTGAGTAGCTAGGATTACAGGCGTGAGCCACCAGGACCTAGCTTACATTTACTATTTTAAGCAATTCTTTCTCAAGAATCTACTTAATCTCCAGTAAACTAGGAAATAGAAAACTGAGGCTCAAAGAAGTTATATCCCCAAAACCACACAAATGAATGTCAGTAGACATTACAACCTCAAATCGTAGCCTCTCTGGTTTCCCACACCTTAGTTAAGATATTTCCTTTGCTCCCACTAGAAGCTGAGTGTCTACAACCAGTACCAGAAACAGCCCCACTGACCACAGTGTCTCTTTGTGCTGTCCATAGAAGAGTGTGTGATGTCACTGCAGGAAGTTACATGAGCAATACAGTGCTGTGATTTGGAAGCCTGCACATAAGCAGGTACTTAAGGCCATTCTGTTGTAGGGCTACATAATCTGAAATGCAGTAACCTTGAGAAGGTACATCTTGGAGCTCTAGCCCTCCTGGAGATAAAAGCTTCTGTTTTTCTTTCTTGGGAACATCTGAGGCTGGTTGACATAGAGAATAACCTTCTTACAAACACATGTTCCTATCTTCTGATGCATTTGTACAGTACTTGAGATTGAAAAGCCCTTACCGGTGAGTCAGTTCCTTGATGCTCAGCAGTCTTCCCTGAAGTTCCAGGACGGGCCTTGTTATTGCTGCTTTATAAAAATGACTGCAACTGTTAAATTGAGACGGAGATTATGTTCTTGGGTGACTGTGAAAATTAAGATTATGACTGGATAGGTAAGGATGCCATAGCTCATGGTCCATGGCCTGGAAATAGTAAGGGAGAAACAGTGATACCCAGGTGTACACATGGCTCCGTAAGGTTCAATGACTGACCTAAGATTATCCAAGTGCTAAAGGGAAGACTCTCGTGTTCCTGCCCTCACTCAAAGATCCTTCTTGCTTGATCTAAGCTGGTGCAGAGAGCCAGATTGTAGCCCCGGAAGATAGGGAGCTCCTCTCATTTCCTGCCATCCCTCCACACCCACAGCTTACCTAACACAACACCAAGAATGTCATACAGGCGTTCTGCATGTTATAACAAGGATCCCAACTGGTCATTGAAATCCATGATATCCAGAAATTTCTGCCTTTTTCCACAATCCACTTTCAACCTAGTTCCCTTGCTTGCTCACCTTCTCATTCATTCTTGTGCCCTTCAGAACAGAAGAAGCATTTTCCATACAATGATGGGGACATGGTGCTGAAACGAAATCTTATCCATTGACAGCCCATAGCATGGTGTATCAAAACCATTACAGGACCATTTTGTTGTCATTGTTCTAGACTCAAATCAAAACACAGTTGGCAAACATTTACTGTTATTCTATCTTAAAAATACATCTAGGGGCTGCAAAGGTGGCTCAGTGGTAGAGCGCTTGCCTTGCATGCCTGAGACCCTGGGTTCGATTCCTCAGCACCACATAAGCAAAAAGAAAAAAGCCGGAAGTGGTGCTGTGGCTCAAGTGGTAGAGCGCTAGCCTTGAGCTGAAGAGCTGAGGGACAGCACTCAGGCCCAGAGTTCAGGCCCCACGACTGGACCAAAAAATAAAAAAATAAAAATACATGTAAATTTTTACTTAAAAAATTGAAAGACAGCCTTGGCCTATGTTAAAAGGGGGAAAAAGGCCAGTATGCAGTTGATTTTTCTTCTTTCTTTAATGCTCAGGGATTTTCCCATGTGAAAGTTACACACACACACACACACACACACACACACACACACACTAAGGAATTTTAATAGCCTCTTTCCAGGGACCAGTGTCATCAGCATCAACCAATTTGTTCAGTGTGCAAACTCTCACCCACCACAACTGAATGAGAAGGCAGCAGGTGGGGCCCAGCAATCTATGGTTTAACAAGTCCTCCTGATGATTCTAATTCAGGCTTAAGTTCAAGAACCACTGCCCTGCCTATAAGTAACTATGCCCTTTGATACATTAACTGGTCCATCAGTGGCCTGAAACAATATACATACTTGTCTAGGTCCCTAGGCCAAGGGGATGGCTGAGGAATGGCAACAATTTAGCTTACTGTGCTACAAAATTAAATTTAAAGTACTACATTAATAGCAAGGATTATGTCCTATGAATGAAACACTACATAAACTGCAGGAACTCTCAGTCATGTAAATGTCAGGGTAATAAGAATAAAAGCAACAGAACTTAAGCCATTCTTATGAATTTTCTCAACTTTTCATTTGTCTTCTAGTATCCACTGTTCAGGGTCCACATCTTTTCAAAATCCAGTACAAATCCACAATACTAAAGCCATCCAGAGATCTTTCTTTCATGGCTGTCTGACGGCATGAGATCTTTGTGGACATTTTTCTTCTACCTTGGTAGGGTCAGCCTAGGAAATTGTAAAAACTTTTTCAGGTCTTTAGTTAAACTCTATTATGGACTAATTTTCTCCTGGGAATTGCCAAGGAAAAAAAAAGGTCTACATGTTATTTCATTCATTAAAATTCCTTTCAGTGATCTCTAAATGGCTAATTCTCTACCTAACTACAAGGGAAATGAAATCCCCAAATCTGATCAAAGTTAATCAAAACAGAGGTGTGTGACTTATTCAAAAGACAAAGCATGCCTATTAAAAATGTTCCAAAAGAAGACACACGGATGGAGCTGCTGGAGGCCACTCTAACTTGTGTTATGATCATTTAAAAGGGATTTTAAATGACTATTTACATTACTATTCAATCAAAGGCACCTTCTCTGACAGCCCGGCATTACATGGAATATTTATCCTGTGCCTGAAATGCAGAGCATCTACAGGCCTCCAGCCAGCTGACTGCTGCATTACATTTGACCTTTTACTTAATGGCAGGTCTATAATCATATTTTGTCACTTTCTCTCTTTCTTTCTTTCTTTCTTTCTTTCTTTCTTTCTTTCTTTCTTTCTTTCTTTCTTTCTTTCTTTCTTTCTTTCTTTCTTTCTTTCTTTCTTTCTCTTTTTACAAACTATTTGTGAAAAGAAAGAGGAGGTGAAACATAGGTTATAAATAAGAAACAACTGACCTAAGGACAAATAATTTCCTGTTGATGATGTCACCATTTGTTCCCCAAGGAAGCAAAATTATACCTAATAAATGACAATCCAAAGACTACAGATAGGAAAGTGGTAGAGTGTGTGTGTGTGTGTGTGTGTGTGTGTGTGTGTGTGTGTGTGTGTGTGTGCACCAGTATTAGGGTTTGAACTCAGGGCCTCACACTCTTGCTTGGCTTTTTTGTATCATGGCTGGTGCTCTACTGCTTAAGCCATACCTACACTTCCATAATTTGTTGTTTAATTGTAACTAAGCATCTTGAGAATTTATCAGTGCTGGCTTTGAACCTCAAGCGTCAATCTTTAGATTTTCTCTTATGTAGCTAGGATTTGTCTCTTGTGTAGGTAGGATTATAGACAAGAGTCACTGCTAAGGAAAGTAGTAGTTTTGACAGATCGTTCTGACTTTAGGGAAAAAAAAGCATGTTCTTGGTCAGCTTTGACTAAGTATCAGAAAAGAAAAGAAGTAGCTCTATTTCTACCTCTAATTTTTGAGGATGGTCCGTACACAGTCATTATCTACAGCAAATCAAATATTGTTACAATTTCTCTATATGTATTCCTGCTGCTTCTGAGTGTCTTCCTCTCTTTTTTGCTCTTGTTGATTGTGGGCTTGAACTCAGAGCCCAGGTGCTGTCACTGAGCTCTTTTGCTAAAACTAGCACCCCACCACTGAGCCACAGCTTCACTTCCGGTTTCCTGGTGGTTTATTGGAGATAAGAGTCTCATAGACTTTCCTGCCTGGCTGGCTTTGAACCGTGATCCTCAGATCTCAGCCTCCTGAGTAGCTAGAATTACAGGTGTGAGCCTCCAGTACCTGGCCTGAGTTCCTTTCTGTCAACTATTTTTCACTCTCATTTTCAACTCACCTTAAGCATTTTTATTTACCAGTCTTGTCAGATGTAATATTAAAATCATAAACTTACTCTTACAAGTCTGAAGAATTTTTTGAAGATAAATAGCCTATAATAGGGTATTCTGAGCTGTTCTTATGAGATGATACTGTTTTAATCAAATCTAGGTGTCTCCTTTTTGTCTCCTGCTACTATTTATTTGTGTTTTCAGTGCCAGAAATAGACAGTAAAGATAACCCAGGTTACAGAAATGGTATAATTCCCATTTCTGATGTCATTGGATTAGTTTTATTTAGTTATCAGGTAAAATCATTTTTCACATTTTTTTTGCAGCGGGAGGGGAATTCTTGGGAAGTCTTGTCCATCAGCTACATTTTTGTTTTACAATCAGTCAAACAAGCACATAGGAGACTATGACCCATCCCAAATTTAAAATAGACCGTGGAACAGATATTGTTGGCTTATGCCTGCAATCCTAGCCACTCAGGAGGCTGAGATATGGAGGACTGTGGTAGACAGAAAAGTTTGCCAGACTCAGAAAAAAAAAAGCTATCCTGGAGGGAGAGCTCAAGTGGTAGAGCACAGTCAAGAAAGCAAGTTGAGAATATAAAGTATTGTTGCTGAATTAACAAAAATAAACAAAATGTAAAACATAAAGGAAAATAAATGAAGTGAAATGAAGAAATAAAATATTATGGCGTGGGCGTAGAAGACTTCCACTGAAGTGGTTTGTTCAGGAGATTGGCATTCTTTCTTCCTAGTTTGTCAAGCTGTTCATTAGTCAATCAGCTCAGATCACAACATGCAGAAAAGGAATTTCATCAAAGATCGTGTGCAAAACAACTCCACAATGGAGAACAGGTTAAAATCACTGGACATTGGGACCTTGCTTCTGGAGCACCTGTTTGGTGCAGCCCAAGAATAACAGCTATGAAAACAAGAACATCTATTTTGAGTGTCCTCATGCAGGAAGACCAAAAGCCACGTTAATTTAATCTCCTCTCCTAAATGTTAGCAGCGGTGTAGAAATGGACGCTGTCATCCCTGTAATCAGTTGCACGGTGCACAAGGGCACGGTCTCTGGTGTCTCATCTGCGAGCTAATCTTTCATTTCATAGCAGATCTTTCCATATCAAACAACACAAATGACTTAATTTGCATGACAGGATTTGTAATGGGGCAAATCTAGTGTCAAAATCGATTAAAGATTACACCAGAGAACTATCATAATTAGCCCTCTAATGAGCCTAAATAGTACATGTAAAGTCTCCCCTTTTTGCCATTCCAGTCATGTATAAAAGGGAATGTGTTTCTTTTCATCGATGAGCCAGTCCTTTGGTTTGCACATTATGCCCTACGTAGAGCTAAAGTCATGTCAGTCTGGTTTCAGAGGGAGAGAAGGGGAAATATTAAAGCAAACATCACTTCACAAATGACATTGCTTGGTATAAGCCAACGTTTGAAGCCCTTAATTCTTCTAATCTGCAAAATAGTCAATGCTAATGGGTTTTTGCCTTTGTGAAAGCTGACGCATAGAAAGAAAAACTTTAATGAGCTGCCTGGGCCGTGTGCTTACAGATACCTGTCAAATGCCTGTCATCTTAGCCATTGCTGAGGCATTATAAAGAAAGTAAGAAGGAAGGAACGACAGTATTTGTACAAGCTTTTCATGCTAAAATGGCACAATTTTCTTCCTGTCATAATTTCATTGTATCTGAAAGTCAGAAAAGCTTAACCCTTTCCCTAACATGTCCTGGGTATTTGTATCATATAATCTTGAAGAGGGTGGGTTTAAAACAGTCCAGCGATTTTGTAAACAGCATCTTCTCTTAAATTTGTTTTTGAAAAGGCAATAACCTACATTTTTGAAAAAAACAAAACAAAACAAAAAACAACCCACAAAACTATTTGAATCATTTGCTTCAAATCGGTCGCTCCCAGGAAGAACATCAGTTTAGTAAATATCCAAACTCCATAATGTCTGAGGCTGTCATTTGAATCAATTTTTTTTCTGAGCCCTCAATTTAATATTTCTTTGTACCTTTGTGTGCCTAAAATATATACCAGGGTAATAGGGTCAATGAACTCCCTCCGAGTTTACCTCTTCTATTACTAAAACAAACACAAAAACAAAAACTGGGGGGGCTAGGAAGGTAGCTCAGTGGTAGAACGCTTGCCTTGCATGCATGAGGCCCTGAGTTCAATTCCTCAGCACCACATAAGCAAAAAGAAAAAAGCCAGAAGTGGCGGTGTGGCTCAAGTGGTAGAGCACTAGCCTTGAGCTGAAGAGCTGAGGGACAGCGCCCAGGCCCAGAGTTCAGGCCCCACGACCGGACCCTCCCCCCCAAAAAAAAACTGGGGATGCAAATGTATCTTATTACCTTGGTACTTCAAAGTTCACTGCTATGTTTGTTTTATATTCAGGATTTATTATGACACAGTCATGAAAATGCAATGGGAGTTTAAACTTAGCAGGGATGGGAAAAAAAATCTCTGCTCTGTTCAGGTGTGACTTGGTTTTGTTCCTCTTACAGAATGTTTTAAAAGATAACTCTATGTACTGGTGTGGACACACATGCACAGACACACACATGCACAGACACACACATGTACAGACACACACACAGCACACACACACAGACACAGACACAGACACACACACACACACACACACACACACACTCCCCTTATAGTTTCAGGTCAAACAGCCTGAAGTTGTAATGAAAGAGAAGGCATCTAACTTTGGGGATTTCTCATTGTCTTGAGTGATAATAGAAGGGTAACTTTCCACACCCCTTGGGCCTAAATAAACAAGATGGGAAGAAAAGGAAAGGAAGAACTCTCTAGAGAAGGAAGAACCTCTTCCAGGAAAGCATAGTTGAGCTCTGAAATGTACTTTGATCTTCTCATCGGCTTGCTGTACACTCCAGAAAGGCTCCTGTATTTTCATGTTTGTGCATTAAAAATAATAAAATAATATCACATGTTTGGAAAATCCCTAACACTTATGAGGAAATCATAGAAGTAAAGTGAATATTTGTAATGAGGTACTTTTGTAAATAAGGTACCACCAGGTGTTTGACACCTGTGAATGTTGCAAATAGCACTGACCTGCAATACTGTCTCCCCTCAGAAGCAGATTGTGGCATCTATTACAGTAATCACAATAGTCATATAACTCCAGACCATCAACTGGACTCTACCTACCTCCAACAGGTATCGAGGTTTCAGTTCCTTAGGTTCCAGGCACCCATGGGGGAATGCCTGGTGCTAAGATGGTCAAGTTGCTGCAGTCCTTGGAGGGGAGTCCCTAGAAGGCTGTGCTCTCAGAACAACAGCCCTCCTCAAGGTATACTTCTTCAGCTGGCCTCAGATTGTGGCTGTCACACTCAGCCTTTTTCTCCCCCCACTCCTTACAACCTAAAGAGAACTACTTTAATGAGCTCATTGGCTGTATTTGTTTCTCCCCCAAACTATTGTGACTTGCAGGAGGAGGTATTACATGTTTATGTTGCAGGTAAACACCCCAGAGCCTTAATTTGTTTTCCATCCTCTGCTTCCTTTTCCCGGAATAGTGAGTCAAAACAAACTCAAGAAAAGGGCAAATTTGAGTCAAGTGGCATTGAATTTTTAAATTAGATAAACCAAGCCCAAAGCATTAGAATAAGGATGCCTCTAGCATTCTGTGCCCCTATGTGGCCCCATCTGGCCCCCCAATTAGACAACTCTAAAGATTGGGCTTATTGAAAAGAAATTAGGCTAACATTGATTTGGGAGTGAACTGTTTTAACAGTGCTTGGGAGAGATAACTGAGCTACTTTGAAAAGAAACAAATTTCTGTCACCAGTATAAAAAGCATCCTCTTTGGGCCTTGTTCTGACTTCCAAACAAATAGACCTTTTAACTTTAAAAAAACAAAACAAAACAAAAAACAACAACAAGACAAAAATAGTAGAACCAACTTCTGTGTGTGGCTATGGGGTCCTTATTTATTTACCAAATATTTATTGAGTTCATGAAATAATTGGATCACACATTTGTAATGAAGTACACCTTCAGGACACTAGCAGCTAAGTATTCTCCTACTTGTAAAGCTTTTCTTCTTCAAGAAATCTCTGTAAAACACATTTTTTTCCCAAGGAAGCTCCACTTATTGAATCTAAAAATCTATTAAAGAGATCAGATGTCTGGAAGGGATTCAACGTTGCTGTTATTGTTATAGCTTTGTCTTGTTTTGAAATCAAAAGATAAATTAGAAGCCTGGATCTACACCCTCCCCCAAGCCTTACCCCACCCCACAGCATGAGTGAAAGCTTATCTACTTTTTCTAGAGTATTTCTATTAATCTTTCCCTACTTACATTCCACCCTCTATTTATTAGGGCCCCCAGCGTTTCCCCTGACCAGTGTGTCCCAGCTCCGAAGCCTTTATGTCCTATGGAAAACAAACCCCCCAGATATCACTGCACAAATCTCCACCACACATCCCTGCCTGATTGCCTAGGGAAGGCTACACTGTGAATGAAAAGGCTACAAGCTATCTCCATAAATGCTGCTTCATTTTCACACAGCAGTTGTGGACAGAGACACTACAATGTGTACTGTGGTGTAGGTTTTTCCAGCAGTCTTAAACTCCCCTTTCCTGGGGCACTCTGTGACCCAGTTGCTCTACTTCTGATCTTCTGCACTCCGGAGGCTGTCACCAGCCTGCCTCCTTCCCAGGAGTTGAACACACAATAGAGAAAAGACCCTGGCTGGGAGGTTCAGCCGCCATTAACCCCTACCAGCTGTGCCAGTGGGGAGCCTTCTGGCCTGAATGTCCTTTCTCTGCGGCCGCCTTCATGCCACTAATCTAACCATTGTTGGGGAGGAATGCTGACAGGAGAAAAGAAATTTTTCTTGTGTCCATGCAAGTGTGTGTATCCATGTGTAAGTGAAGGAAGACTGAAGGCTAATTTCTATAGTTGGCATGAATGGAGGATTGGGGGAAAAAAACCTAGTTAAAATGTGTTTACTTGCTTAAAAGGCTCAGTCAATTTAAATAATTTCAGTAGTGTGCTCTATTTTTGGGGGGAGGGGGAGAGAAATTAGTTACTATTATAATTTGCTTTAAATCCCCTGAGATGTTTGGGCATGTTTAAGACTTTTAAAAATCACTGCCAGCAAGTGAAAAAAAGTTGAATTGAAATTCTTAAAAATACTGGCGTAAAGTTACAGACTCGTAGAATTACTCGGTTCTAATGGACCTGAAAGAATTAGAGAAAGGAACTGGTTGTACAGGTTGAATTTCCCTCAAACAAACCACTCGTATTTAATTCTTAGGCAAGTGTTTGTTTTTTTTTTAATCTCTTAGAATTGAAATGGACTTTAATTTTATCAATCATTTTAGGAAGTCTAGAGAAACACTACGTTAAAATTTTTTTCAATGACCCCAGTATTTGAATAAAAGAAAGCAATTTTCTCTTCACTTTTAAAGAAGAGATTCGGACAAAGACAGGAAGTAGTCACTTTGACAATTTAGAACACCATGGAAGGTGATAGTGATGACCGGAATTCGTGTTACATCGCCAAGCAAATATCCTACTTATTTGAAAGGTTTGTATAATTTCAGTCTTTGAGGATTTGAAATTTCACTTGCATTTTGCAAAGGCACTGGCAGTAAGGAGAGACCATTCTTCAATTTCACACCCTATGTTATCATTAGAGAAGTTTCTGTAAAAGACAACAGTTGGCCCATTTCAAATCAAATTAAGAATAATTCATGAAGTATCTTTTCTGGGCAATTAGATGTGTCATAGTAGGGCAACTGTCTGATATAATAAAGCTCCACTTTGCAGCTGTCCCTGTGTCTAGACTTGCTGAGATTACTGGTCCTTCCAACAGTCCCCCAGGAGACTGCACCTCTCACCATGTGCCCCTCACCAGTTTTAGCCATGAAAATTGAGTGTGGTCTTTCTTGGTCCTTTTATTGCTTCGATCACGACATCATGAAAAAGTAGATTTAATGTAATGAAGTCATAAGTTTCCAAATTTGTATACATATGTTGACATAAGTGATGAAGGCAATATTAGGTGCATTTCTTTTTCAAAACATTAGAAGTGGATACCCTGGTACTCATATCAGATTGCACAAATGTACAATGTTTTGGCTCCACCAACAGAAAAAAAACAACCAACAAACCAAAAAAAAAAAAACCCCTTCATTTCCAGCACTCTACTTTGCCTCCTAAGCACTTAGATACTTCTATTTCCCAAGAAGAAAATTAGTTAAGAGGGGAAATATGTGTGATAACATAGGGATTGGCAAACTAGATGAAAATACCATTATAGAGTTGTGTGTGTGTGTGTGTGTGTGTGTGTGTGCATGTGCCTGTATGCCTATGTGCCTTGAACTCAGGGCCTCGTGCTTTTGCTTGGCCTTTTTGCTTAGACTGGCATTCTACCACTTGAGCCATAGCTCTGCTTCTGGCTTTTTGGTGGTCAATTGGCGATAAGAGTCTCAGATTTGTCTGTGCTGGCTGGCTTCAAACCATAACCCTTAGATTTCAGCCTCCTAAGTGGCTAAAATTATTGGCCACCAGTGCCCCGCTTAGCAATGTAGCTTTAATTCTATCTGTTGACTTATTAATTTACTCATCCATTCAGCAAATATTTGTTGAGCTTCACTAATGTGGAAAATACAAGGTCAGGCTGATTGGTAGACATAGGGATAAATTCCAGATAGTCAGAGTTTCCTGTGCAATATGAGGGTCTCTATGCTGTAGTGGAAACTATAGCAATAAGTAGAAGCGTAAAAGGTTTTCTGAAAGCAAACCCTAAGGAATTTCTGAAAGTTTGCATCTTACCTTTCCCACAACTATCACAATTATTATAGCAAATACTTTGCATGTTTGTTCCAGCACTGTGTACCTTATAGTAATTCTCATAAGCAAAAGAACATAAGTTGAGCCAAATATAACCCAAGAATTTTCCTTTAGCATTTCTGTGTTTTCTTTTCTTTTCTTTTTTTCTTTTTTTTTGGTCAGTCAGGGGGCTTGAACTCTGGGCCTGGGAGCTGTCCCTGAGCTCTTGAGCTCAAGGAGAGCATTCTACCACTTCAGCTACAGTACCACTTCTAGTTTTCTGGTCGTTTATTGGAGATAAGAGACTCACAGACTTTCCTGCCCAGGCTGGCTTTGAACTGCAATCCTCAGATCTCAACCTCTTGAGTAGCTAGGATTACAGGCGTGAGCTACTGGCGCTCAGCCTGAATTGTGTTTTCATACTCTCTAATCTCTGGCAGTGTCTGGACAGAAAAACAAACAAAGAACTTTTGGTTGCTGTTTTTTGGGGTGGTTTTTTTTTTTCAAAAATCACTGAAAAAAATCTGAGTGTACCTGCTGCTCAGAAAATAGCAAAGTGGGGGGGCGGGGGTAGAGATGGGAAGGGATGGGAAGAAGAAACAAAGGAGGAGGCAACAATGCTTGATAAGAAATGTACTCATTACCTTGCCCATGTAATTGTAACGCCTCTGTATGGTATTTTCACAAAAAAGAAAATAGCAAAGTGGAGGTATGAACTCACAGACATATATCACCCTAGCTACTCAGGAGGCTGAGCGCTAAGGATCATGGTTAGAAGTTGGCCTGAGCAAGAGAGTCAATAGGACTCTTATCTCGAATTAACCACCAAAAGGCTGTGAATGGAAGAGTGGTTCAAGTAGTAGAGCACTATCTATGATCACAAAAACTCAGGGACATTATCAGGTCCTGATTTCAAGCCCCAGAACTGGAAAATAAAGAAAATCCCTCCATTGAATTTGACCATTGTTCATTCTTATTTATGTTTTATGTATGTGATTGTGTTTTGTTCTTTTGTTCACATTTATATGACTCCCCGTATAGACTGAGTTGGGGGCCCTAGAAATTGTACAGTGAAGTTCTAGCCCCTTATGTAATATTTAGAGATATGACTTCGAGGAGACGATTAGATCTAGCACCTTGATTTTGACTTGACTGCCTCCAGAACTGTGAGAGATTAATGTCTATTGTCTAAGCCAGCAGATTATGTTGTCCTGTTAGAGTAGCTCAGGCTGACTAATACAACATTTTTATCCCTGAATGTTGTTCATAAATGTTTGTGGAGTTCTCTACTGAATTGAAACCAGCCTCCAGAAGTATGCTTTCCACTGTGTTATCACTATCCTCTGGGTTATCAGTCAGAGCCTACGTGAACTGAAGAGAAGATTGCTGGAGATGTAGCTCATTGTGAGACCATTAGAAAAACAAAACAAAAGAAAAACATTGTACACATTGGATTTCATTCTGTTACATGGGAACATTACTTCCCATGAGTGAATGAGAACTACTATGATCAAGTTCAATATTCAAAGTATAGTTTCTACACCATTAGAAAGCTGGCAAATCTGTAGGTGAAACATGGTAAGTCAGAAATATCAGTAGTGAACAGTGGGTAGAGGGAACTAGAGCCAATAAGCTTGGTTCTGACACACGTGTCACACTGAGGTATACCCCTTACCTTGTTCCTAGACTTCTCATCTATTCTGTGTGGACAGGACAAGGCATTTCCTTTCTTTCAACTTGGTGGTTGATCTGAAGTAGTAGCATTCAGGCTTTCTCTGTTAATAGTGAAATGCCTTTCCTGGTGAAATCTTACATGGAATGCTTGCAGATCTCCCTTCCTTGCATCTGAGAGTCCCTCACTGAAGTAGTGTTTGTACACCTCTGCTGTGATGTTTAGGGAATCACAACAATTTTTTCTTTCTTTTTGAGATAAGGCTGAAAAGATTTAAGGCTGTCTGTAAACCAAGCCCTCCTCCATGCTGTGTGATCATACACCAGTAAGCACATCTCCTCTTTTCTGGCCTTTACCTGCTTTTTTTTTTTTTTGGGTCCGGTCGTGGGGCCTGAACTCTGGGCCTGGGCACTGTCCCTCAGCTCTTCAGCTCAAGGCTAGCACTCTACCACTTGAGCCACAGCACTACATCCGGCTTTTTTTCTTTTTGCTTATGTGGTGCTGAGGAATCAAACCCAGGGCCTCAGGCATGCAAGGCAAGTGCTCTACCACTGAGCCACCTTCCCAGCCCGGCCTTTACCTTCTTGTGGTCCTTAACTCAAGGTCAGCTTCCTCTCCAGA
The DNA here is from genome assembly GCF_019054845.1 of Dipodomys spectabilis. Taxonomy (NCBI): domain Eukaryota; kingdom Metazoa; phylum Chordata; class Mammalia; order Rodentia; family Heteromyidae; genus Dipodomys; species Dipodomys spectabilis. The sequence goes on along the minus strand of NW_024870855.1, from coordinate 8,784,100 downwards.
AGTCTTTAGACCCCACAGCAGAATGACATCTCCTTTCAGTAATTAGCTCTGTCTCAGCATCTGCTTTTAGGAAGTTTTGCTAAATTCTACTGTGCACATCTGCGGACATTGTTAAGGCACAGAATCCAACTTAGTTGGTGCAGGTAGATCCATGGATCTTGCATTTCTAACAGGCTCCCAAGTGGTCATCATATGAGCAGTAAGATGTCGTAACACTTAGACACATACCCACTGCCTTAAACATGAATGTATCAGGATTTTATCACTGTGTTGAGATCAAGGACTCAGCTCTAGCCCCTGAGGCTAGGGAACTACATAATTTATATATTGTTTTCTAAAAAACTAAATGACTGATCTTAAAGACTTTTTACTTTGCAACCACTGATTTAATATGAGTTATGTTCTAAACATTACCTTCCTAAATCCAGTTACTCAGGAGGTTGAAGCAGGAGGAGAGTGAGTTTGAGAATCACCTGAGAAACTCAGTGAGATCCTGTTTTGTTTTGTTTTGTTTTTGCCGGTTGTGAGGCCTGAACTCTGGGCCTGGGCGCTGTCCCTCAGATCTTCAGCTCAAGGCGAGCACTACCACTTGAGCCACAGCACCACTTCTGGCCTTTTCTGCTTATGTGGTGCTGAGGAATCGAATCCAGGGTCTCATACATGCAAGGCAAGCACTCTACCACTGAGCCACCTTCCCAGCCCCAAGATCTTGTTTTTATTTTTTTATTTATTATTATTATTTTTTTTGGGTCCAATCGTAGCGCCTGAACTCTGGGCCTGGGCACTGTCCCTCAGCTCTTCAGCTCAAGGCTAGCGCTCTACCACTTGAGCCACAGTGTCACTTCCGGCTTTTTTTTTCTTATGTGGTGCTGAGGAATCGAACCCAGGGCCTCACGCATGCAAGGCAAGCACTCTACCACTGAGCCACCTTCCTAGCCCAAGATCCTGTTTTTAACTAAGAAACAAACACCCAAACTAAAACAATACCCAAAGAAAAACATCACCTCAACCATTTCCAAATTGAAATCTTCATCAACTTTATTAGTTCATTGGCTTCATAAGTTTATTGATATTTACTGTGAATACCAAGAAAAGTATTTAAACAGGAACACAGAATCAAGTGTAATGGTAAAACAAACTATAACTAATTAGTGCAGAATTAATAAACAAGTATATTTATCTATGAAAACAATGCCAAAGAATGAAAAGTTAAGGGGTATCAATTTCCATTATGGAATTTTATTTACTTGAAACAATATTACATAGTGTGATAGATCATGTTAATTGTCAACTTGATAACTGGAGTATACTTATGAAATTAGTAAAGAACATTCTGGTTGTGTCTGTGAGGGCATTTCCAGGGATGTTTGATTAAGGAGGGCACTAACTTCATCAGTGGACTCTGAAGACCTGAGGCGTAATTCAGAAGAAGTAGGTCACGAGAGGTGTGTCTTTGGAGGATGTACTTAATCCTGGCCCTGCTTCCTACCTGGTGTGAGGTGAACACCTCTTCCACTGCACCTTTCCACCATGGTGTTTACCTTGCCACAGCTCCACATCAATGGAGCCAGTTGATCATAGACCGAAACTAGGAGCTAAAATAAATCTTTTATCTATTTAAGGGGTTTTCTAAGATATTTGTCCCCATGGCAAAAAAATCTAACACATAGTAATATACTTTTTGTGTATTTATGGTATGATTTAGACCATATAAATTAATCAAATTTATTTCTTCCCCAAAATATTTATTGCTTAAAATTTTTTGAAGATATGTTTACTTGACTATTCTTAGAGATGCCCAATTTTTTTTCTTTCAGTACATATGCTTTAATTATCAGATAAACTATTTGACTTTTCATAACTAGTCAGTCTTTTCTTTTTTCCTTCAAAAAGATATGAAGAGGAAATGGTGGTATGGCTCAAGTGGTAGAGCGCTTGAGAGAGCGCAGGGACAGCACCCAGGCCCAGGGTTCAAGCCCCACGACTGGAAGAAAAAAGAAAACAATCTGAAGATACTCAAATAAGACACATTTCTATCTACTAAGCATATAAAACACAACAGAAATAGATGATAGTGACAAATTTCCTTAGAAAATTGGTGGTAAAAATGGTGTTGTTCAACATTCAAAGACTGTAAGGCTTCACTGTGTTTCTCCAGTTATTTTAGACCACTGGTCTTTAAAATATGTTTGAATGAGAATGATCTCTACCAGAGATATAACTACTCCTGCAAAGTGGGTTTTTAAAAAAGTAAGATAACCAGTTCTTACTGAGTCCTTTGTCCTCCATAGTACTCCTAGAGTCCTTTAAGCCTGCAACTGGGCCATTCATGCCTGCAGTCCCCTTTCAGCTCCTGAGTGTGCTCTGCTCAGGCACTCACATGCCCCACTTCTTCAACTTCTTTGAGTCTCTATTCAACTGTCTTTTCCCTCAGAGATTCTCCTAGACCAAAATGGCCGACCCAACACAAGCTATCAACTTAAGACTCCCATTTCCTTCCTCCACCGCAATATAGTTTATCACTCCCTGACACCTATTTACCAATATCTGTGTCCACTCCCAAGCCCCCTTGTAAATGCAACCTCCAAAAGAAATGGGTCTTGACTTATTCCAGTACCTTGAAAAGTGCTTGTAAACAATAGAAGACATAGGTTTGAGACCAACTGTGTTTCTCTTCTGTTCTAACATTTGGCAGCTGAGAGATAATTGATAACCATCCCCATTCACTAAAGACAGAGGTCTATTATATTTCCTTTCTTGATTTCAGGTGTCTCTGAAAGTAAAACATAGTAACTTACTGTGGAAATTTCTCCCTTTGCCTATCCATTACCCATCTTTCCATTTCCTGTTTGGGGGACTCTGCTTTTCATATATGATCTTCTTCATCATATGAAGATCTGTATTTTCTGGCTTGCTTTTTCTCCTCTGCAGCCCACGCTGTTCCCAAACGTGTGATCTTTCCCCTTCCCGAGTGCTTGTTTTTATAGGTATATGCCTATATGCCCAGCTCCTCAAGTATGGTTTTACATGATAATTGCATCAGGAAAATATTGCCGCACCATCCTAACTTCTGTTTTGGTTTATTCACACACATTTCCCAACCCCTCCCTTCACCATTTGAAGGATGGAGAGCTGATGGTATTTCTCTACCATGGAAAGCTTAGTGTTTTTTTTTTTTTTTGAAAAAAAGAATAGCAAGATAATTTCAATTCTTTTTCTGAAATGCTTTAATTTTTATTTTTCAATGTTGTAGGTGTATACACCAAGGCAAATATATCAAGGACTCAATGGCCAACTTTACCGAGAATGTTGACCCCACAATTGCATTTTGAGATATCAAGAGTCTGTTCTTTAAAAACACATCAAGAACCAGCATGTTTAGTGAAATAACCAACTTTTGCACCCCTCCCTTGAGCCCTTTCAGGGCATCTTCATTTACCAGGATGCTGAGGGGCTAGATGTATTCATACTGAATCATAAGCAGATAACTCATTTTCTCTCTCAAGAAGTGACAATACAGGGGCCGGGAAGGTGGCTCAGTGGTACAGCGCTTGCCTTGCATGCATGAGGCCCTGGGTTCGATTCCTCAGCACCACATAAGCAAAAAGAAAAAGGCCGGGAGTGGCGCTGTGGCTCAAGTGGTAGAGCGCTAGCCTTGAGCTGAAGAGCTGAGGGACAGCGCCCAGGCCCAGAGTTCAGGCCCGATGACAGGACCCAAAAAACAACAACAACAACAAAAAAGAAGTGACACTACAGTTGGGTGCAGTGACTCACACCTGTAAATTCTAGCTATTCAGGAGGCTGAGCTCTCAGGATCACAGTTCAAAGTCATCCTGAGCAGGAATGTCTGTGAAACTCTTATTTCCAGTTAATAAGCAAAAAAAAAAAAAATTGGTTTTGTGGCTCAAGGGGTACAGTGCTAGCCTTGAACAATAAAAAACCCCACTAAGGAACAGCATGTCCAGACACTGACTTTAAACCCTAGCACCAGAATGAAAACAAAGTGACAACGCAGATGTAAGTGACTCACTCATTCAACTGAGTCTGCCCATCTTAATTAGAGAAAATTTATTTCTCTTTCAGAAAATACTCTGGGTTGAGTACATCAGAAAAATCATACTCTCAGATACTTAATATTCAGGGTCCTTAAATAGCTTCATAAACTCACAGATTACAAAAGAGGTATCACACTACTAGAATATACCATTCATTTGGGGCAAGATACTTATAGATACACCCCTATTTTTCTGCAATGACATAAATTTTCAGGTGTGCTCTTCTTCACAATGACCTGATAAATGTATAATAAAACAAAGTAAATGTTTTAGAAATTCCTTTAGAATAGAGAGAAGGCATATGTAAACCAAGTGCTACGATTTCCTTGATATAGTCTGGATTTGCAGTACAAACTTGTATGAGAAGAAATGTTTACAATGTTCTTGGTGTAGAATTCCTTGACATTGCATATAAAGTCTATTGTCCCCTGATAACTATGAGTCCTGTTCTAGGTGTTTCTGTCTTACAAAAGACAAAGCATTACTAGGGTAGGAGTTCCAAAAAAAATCTCCATCCTCCCCATCCCATAACTTTGTTGGAAACTTCCTAATTTTGTGCAAAAACAATGGAAACTATAAAATGTTTGAAAGTTTATGAAATCATTACAGTTGCTTAGAATGTAGATGAAATATTGTTTCACTTATTATCCCTCCAGAAAAGTAGTTGTATTTGTATTGAAGAAACCTCGATGATATCGGTATGGATATCTATCTATCTATCTATCTATCTATCTATCTATCTATCTATCTATCTATCTATCTATCTATCTATTGCTACCATAGTGTCCTCTAACATCAGATAGTTTGGGTGTATATCTGCTCATTTCCATCCAGTTGCATGAATTCAAACAGAGGAGCTCTTTAAAATCATGCATCCCTGTATCCACCAGGTACCAGTGCAGAGATACAAGACCTTTTTTAAGGGAAGATTTGACTGTCAATTTTCAAAGGGAAGATTTCTAAGCCTTGGCTTCAGAGAAGAGCATAAACCTTTGGAAGACTAGTAAGAAAGAACAAAAATACAACTATTAAAAATGCACGTACCCGGCTAGCTGGCACTGTGGTGACAGGCCGCGGTATCGGCGTCAGTCAATTATCTTCACAAATGCCTCTTGTGCTAATGAGCACTCAGAAAAATCAGCAGACTTTTCTGGCAAGGAGAAAAGATCAGTTTCATTGCTTGCAGAACTAATTCAGGGTACAAAAGTGAAGGCTCTGCCATCGCTGCCTCTTTTATGGCTCCTTTTGTCAAGGCTTTTGATGTGCACTGAAGAGCTGGGCCTGTTTGGGGCTCTCCATCTCCAGTTCATTGCCTGCCATTAACATACATATCCATATGAAAAGTCCTCGAAGTCACTAACAGCCGTCCAGAAAGGATTTTTGAGAAGGAAAGGCGAAAAAGGACCTATTCCTTCTCAAAATGCTGACAATACTATTTAGCTCCTTTTTGGCAATGATATACCTAACTTTTTAAAGCCCCCTTTCACTCCAAAAGGAACTACGCATAATACAACATTCAAATACATCGTGGTTTTCATTTCGAAACAGTCATTTTCTGTATTCAAGGGGAGGAAAAGTCTATAGTTACCAAATGCAAAGGAAATCCATCCTTTGCAATACATATGTATACGTTGAATGTACACACATGCACACACACATGCTCATCTCTATTGTTTTTGTGAGATTCTAAATAACCTCACATCCCCCATTTAACCAGAGGAACCCCCCCCCCCAGAAGCAGATGCTCCTGGGTAGCGTCGCTCCTCTTGTCCTTCAGTTTATGAGCCTGACAGTTACCTATGGCTGATTTGCTATCAATGCATACTATGTTGTAAGACGAAAATTACACCATAATTTTTTTTTAAAAAAAATCAAATGATTTCTCTCAAGATGAGCTGATGAAAACTCCTTTTGGGATGAAAAACAATAGAACTGTTCAGGCCGTGGTTTGAAAATGAGATTTTATATTACACATTTTCAAGTCAGATATGGATGTTGAAGTTAGCCGCATACTTGGGTGATTCTGCCATAACATCCAGTGTACACTTGTTTTTATTACAAGAGGAAAATATAAGTTTGCTTTGCTTTAAGTAGAAGCTTGGAAAGAAATAAAGAGACTTAAAATGAATGACAGTGAGTGTTTCCCTTTTATTTGGTCTGTAAGGTTAGTGAAAGACCCCAGTTTATGCTTGGCCACTAGGTACCCCAGAAAAACTGCTGACCAACCCACCCCAAAACTATGTGTATGGAAAAACACTTAGAGGGAGAGGCAGGAACAAAGAGTCTCTGAGTTAACAATTGAAGGGCAAGTACAGACACGTCAGCTAACTGAACTGCATGTGGAAAGTCCCACCGCCTGACCCGCTCGCCTGACTCACCAATCCCTACCCTAAACATGACTCAAAATTAGCCAATCAACACCCTGTAACCATGCATCTCGCTTCTGTAACCCTGCTTCCAGCTGCCCATAAAAGAGGGTGCTCTCATGTGCCCCGGCGCGCAAGTCTCCCGATAGACTTTGTGGCCCCGGGTACCCGTGTGTCCAAACAGGTTCCCAGCCACCGACCCGAACCTTGTGGATCTCGAGGTCGTGTGCACCTGGGAGCCTGGGCATGCCTGAATAAACCTCTTGCTGATTGCATCCGTACAAGTGGTCTCGTTGTTCCTTGGGAGAGGGTCTCTCTAGATTGAAAGGCACCCCACCCTGTCGGGGGTCTTTCAGTTAGTTTTGTCAGAAAGAAAGCACGTGGTGGAAAAATGCTTTTTCTCCCAACCCCCTGGAGTTCATGACCCTGAGGCTATCTCCAGGCACATATTACACCCGACATTATCCAGGCTTGAGTTTAAAACTGGGGGTAGGCGGCTGCCGGGGTGGTGGTGGTGGTGGTGGTGGTGGTGGTGGTGGTAAGATCTGTCCATTAAAGGGTTCACATAGTTTACAATGAGGACTTTTTTCTTTTCTTTTCTCTCTTCCTTTCTTCACTCCTTCCTTCCCTCCCACCTCCCCTTTTCTAAATCCAGAGTCTAAATGCTAGGAAGAACCACCTGTTCCCAATTCTGTAAAGATTTTGGTCTTGTTAAAGAATATTCTTTCCAGGGGAAACTAGTCTGTAGCATATACATATAAACAAACAAACAAAAAACCCAATACCTTAAAACCACTTGTTGCGCGCTCTCTCTGTCTTTTCTCCTTCCAACTTCAAGCAGCTCTCCCAGATCAGTCACTAAAAATCTTTAACTTGACCTATTTTGATGTGAAAATTAAATCTTATTTATTCTGCATCCTGTTTGTTGTCCTTGAAGAACCCTGCATTCATTTAAAGGGGTCCAGAATGACTTCTTAAACACATTTCTGTCTTTGCTGCAATTAAACAAAGTAGAGCTGTGATTAGTCCTCCACAGGGGGGAAAGAAAAAGACACCCTTGAATCAAAATGCAGGGACCTGGCCGGGCATTATTGTCTCACAATGCTGAAACCTGCTTAGCCCCCAGCTCCGCACTCCATGGGAACTTCGGTCAGGTGGAAAGTTATTCTCTTCTCTGAAGCTCGAAGTATCGTAAGATCCACTAAAGCCCCTAAAGCTCTTCCTAGTAACTGAGACATTTCGGATAATCTTTCCAGAAGTTTTGCATGATCTTCTGCTTTTTTGTTGTTGTTGTTGTTTGCACTTAGAAGGGGAGTTAATGATGAGCTTTCCCTCACTTTCTCCCTCCTTCCCCCCCCCTCCACCCCCTTTAAATATCTAAGCCAAAAAGCACCTGTTTAAGTTAAGTACCACCTCCCTCCAGCCCTTGGGAAAGCACTCAAGTGGGCTTTGCTTGGCTCTGTGTTCATGACACATAATGAAAACAATTTTACGCTGTGGAGGGAAGCATTGGGCAATTACTGATGTAACAGCCACCTGCAGTAGCGAGCCCTGGCTGCAGGATTGCGCGCTTCATGAATATTTTATGGTGTGATGTTATTTTGAATGGCTGGGACAGGTGAAGGGGGCCGAGGGTGTAATAAGTAACTCTGCTGGAGGCTGTGTAGCTGCTCTGTTTCCCCGCAGAGCCCACAGTGTAACACCAAGAAGCATCCTGACCCCGCCTGGATGGAGGTGAGGGCAGCTGAGGCTGACAAGTCACGGTGGGCACCCTTTATAAACCCTTGTCTGCTGATTTTACACCCGATGTCCAGCCTGAAAGGCCACAGTACCGATCCTGTCCGATTTAATTTGATAAATTAAGTGTGGATAAGGATTAAATGAGAATTTTGTAATGGAGAAAACTTGTCCTCATCCTTTAATCCAGTTAAGATAGTACAGAAGAAAACCCTATAAAATGTAAAACATGAGAGAGAGAGAGAGAGAGAGAGAGAGAGAGAGAGAGAGAGAGAGAGAGAGAGAGAGAGAGAGAGAGGTCTGTTTTGTGTTTTAGTAACATCTAGTCCAGCTAAAAGTTGAATGAAAATGTTACTTTGCTCTCAGGCATTTTCATGTACCCACATACCTGCCATCATACATCTGGACTTCTAGGGATTGCAACATTCTTTACATAACAGAATGTGTCTATTGAGAATTGTTCATGAATAAGTGGAATATTCTGTATATCATTTTATTTCTCAAATGTTAGTTTCGCATAGGAAATATCAAGACTTAAACAGTACGACAGCACACGTAGATGCTTCTGGCATTCCAGACTTTGTGATTCTTCTTTGCTAGCATAGTTAAGGTATTAGGTACAAAAATCATATGCACATGAGTAAGATATAAACAGTAAAAGAATTATTTTGTGTGACAGATATTTCTATAGACTAAAACAGTAGGAACAAATGCTAGTTACCTAGACAGTTGATGGAAATTCTAAGCAATACCACACAAGACTCTATTAAAATTCTTTTTAAAATTTGTGTGTGTGTGTTTAAATGGTAGTGTGCTTTTGAGGAAGTGCCTGAAAGGTTGTGCATTAGACTTCAGGCTGAATAGCTTTCTGTAGAGAATATGCTTAGGAAAAGATACAAAAGATTTACAGAATCCTTACACTCAAATTGGCACAGGGAGCAGAAATTCTAAACAGAAGCACAGAAGGAAAACATAGCTGACTTGACATCCTGAGTCTACTGCGGGGGCAACAGTGACAATTTGAAGATTATAAAAGATGCTCTTTAAACTTTTGCAAGCTATAGCTTTATAGGTGTGCTCATAACATTTCATAACATTAATTTAGAGCATATCCCAGAATGGAATAATATTGGTGATTGGTTAAATTTTCTGCCTTCACATTCGCCTGTATTAGAGTATTGAAATACCAATGCTTTTTTTCTAGTCATTGGCAACCCCATTTACACTTTAAAAATTATACAATCAGGATGACAAAGATGATAAGTGTTTATACAGTCTGGACATGAGCCACTTTATCAAATGGCAGTACATTACCTAAATTCTAATTTTACTTAGTTCTGGCATTAGTATCTATTATGTCCATTGAAAAAAATTGTGTTAGCTTGCTTGAATATGTCATCTATTTTTTGTGCATAAAATACAATGGCAGTGCTTTAAAAATATTAATACTTTTCATTAACAAAGAAAAAATGATGACAACAGATGATCTTGATAAATCATGTTACCTCTCTCTCTACAAATAGATTGAACTCAAGAGAAGTGTTCTGCAATACCCAACAGTGTTAATATATCAATATTAGTAAAAGCTGACATGTATTCAAGACACTCCAAAATATTTAATTTTATTCACTAAATATATTTTTCTGCTTCCCAATATATGTTAAAGGTGCCCCGATTAGCAATTCTATAAAGATCAAATTATCAACATGCAGTAAATTTCAGATTTTTTTTGTAATTAGGTTTTTATCATAAGAGATGTTAAACTCTGTATATAAATGGCATTATTTAAAAGCATGTCTTCTGAAAGAAAATTGCTGTTTGACAATTCTATAGAATATTCAAGAAAGGTAATTATACTGCACTGGTTGTTAAAGATGCAGGTGTTGAATAAAGTCATTGCTTTAGACATTGAAGAAAACTCCAGTGAGGAAGAGAAAGAAGATTTGATGACCTGACTCCATGGTAAGTCTTTATCCTCAGAATATCAGTTTGCATTGTCTCTGTCTCTCACAAGTAACAAAAATAGATATCATAAGGGGAAAAAATAATTCCCATCCAGTCCACCAAGGCAATGAAGCTCTGATGAAAGGTATCGGATCTCACAGTAAAACTTTCAGGGGTGTGACTATTATCAAATCAGATCTTGAAATGAAGTAGCAATAACAAAACATTTGACCATGGGGATGGAGCAATGAAGAAGAGGGACAAGCCAGGAGGAGCTGGTGGCTCATGTCTATAATCCTAGCTAGCCAGAAGGCTAATATTGTTAGAAATGTATTTCAAAACCAGCCCTAGCAGAAAAGCAAAAATCCAAGCTGGTGTCATAGTTCAAATGGAAGAGGGTCAATCAAGTGAGCTCAATCCCCTGGTAGAGACCATAATCCGAGTATTCAGGAGACCGAATCAGGAGGCTATCGAAAGTTCTGGTCCAATCTGTGCTGCAAAGTAATATTCTGACTCAAAACAAACAAACAAAAATATAGTGACAAAAATAACTGCAGCATTTTTTTTTTGTCAGATCCGGTTTCAAAGAAATGCTTAGGACTTGCTTATTTATTTAACTGCAAGTACCACTTCTAAAAGCCAATTTAATATTGAGAATTACCAATTCAGTTAAAAAAATATTAACTAAACTGTTTAATTCAACATTAATGTTTTGTAGTATTAAGAAATGTTGTGTGGAGGAGGGAGGCAGGTTGGGGAGGGAAGGGATAGTAGGAGAAAAACAAAGGAGGGGGTAATTATGCTTGACAAGAAATGTACTCATTACCTTACTCATGTAACCATTACCCTTCTGTACAGAATCTTTATACTCAAATAAAATTAGGGAAGAAAAAAGAAATGTTGGGCCTATACAAGTCATAATTTTATTTGATTAAAAAATAAAACATGCCAGGTGCTGGTGACTCACCTTTGTAATTTTAGCTACTCAGGAGGCTGAGATATGGATAGGAAAAGTCCATGAGACTCTTATCTCCAACTAACCATCACAAAGTTGGCAGTGTAGCTATGGCTCAGATAGTAGAGTGCTAGCCTGTTGAGGAAAAAAGAAAAAGAAAAACACTCTGAACAACATGCAGGCCCTGAGTTCAAGCCCCAGAACTGTTCCCCCTTAAAAAGAAAAAACACGTTATAGATGTAACATTGTAGACATAATGCACAATGCAAGCATATGCACACACATACATTCTAGCTTGATACTATTGTAATGGATATTATATACTATAGAGAATCACCTAGTTCAACAGCACAGGACTTTTTCTGCATTTGAACATACATAAAAGCCCTGGAATACATTCATGTTATATTGAATAAGTAACAGAAAGTTAGTAAATCATGCATCCACAAAAATTAGAGCTATACAAATTGAGGAGAACCCAGAGATTTTGACTGTGTGGACTTTCTTTTTTTCTTGGTATCTCCTAGTGTTTTTATTTTTGTTGTTGTTGTTTTAGAACAAATGTTTACATGTGTGTTGGGATTGGACAAAGAAAAGATAGATGCTCTTCCTATGTTTTCGAAAGGAATTTTAAGAAAAGAACTAGTCACTCTACCTTTTCTGAAAAATGTCCTGAACATCATCCCCACTCAGGATGTTTCCTCTTCCACTGGGAAGCTTGAGTCCAGCTCCATCTAGTCACCTTTTTTTTTTTTTAAATTTAATTTAATTTTTTTTGTGAACATACTGTACAGAGGGGTTACAATTACATGGTCAGGATAATGCGTACATTTCTTATCAAGCATTGCAGCCTCCTCCTTTGTTTACCCTTCACAACCCTTCCCAGCCTCCCCACTACCCCCCAAGCAATAGAGCGTTAGCCTTGAGCTGAAGAGCTAAGAGATAGCGCCCAAGCCCTGAGTTCAAGCCCCACGACTGACAAAAAAAATACCAGAACTGTATCTAGTCACCTTTCTTTCAGTGTCTCCAGCCACTGACCTCTGCATTGCTTATAGTGCACACCTTAGCTGAGCAGACTTGCTTTGTGAGCTAACTTTCACATATACATGCTGGCTTCTGCTGTTGTGTCTCCTGAAGTCAGCCCTGGGCAGAGGCAGGCAGAGATGGAGCGAGACATCATGACTGTTGAGGAACTGAGGGTCCTTTTGAAACGAGTAGATCTTAGAATTCCCAACCACCTCTTAGTGACACCAGCTGCTAAAGAAAGGGGAAGTTAGAAGTTTATGCCTCATAAATGGAAATATTGTCTGAGAAGTTTGATGGGCAGAAAATTTGAAGCTTCTTATGGTACTTTTGTGAAGGAAACTGGCTCACTGCTAATGGGGGTAATGATTTCTCCTTTGAAGTACAACTTCCCCCAAATAAGTCTTCAGGAAATCACATGGAGGTGTCATGGACTTTATATTAACCTGTATAAAGCTGTTGGCCCCCAGGAAATCACTCTGAATCTTTTCAGGACAGAGCAGCTGCACTACTTCATATGGATGACATCCTTAGATGGTCCTACTCCCAAATTCTAGAACATTCCGTGGCTTTTCTGGGCACTGAAAATCTTACTCCACTGAATTTACCTCACTTCACATTTGCCTTTGCTCAGAACACATCTAATTAGTCTAATACACATTAGACTAATTCTGCTTTTCCAGTGTGATATTGTTTGTATCTTGGGCCTTTGTGTTTCTATTTCCTTAGAGAAAAAGGGGATTTGCTAGCTGATCTGGTTGGCATTTCCTTTTTTTTTTTTGTATATAATCCTCTTAATTTATTGTTAGTTTAGGTTTGCTATTATTTTGAGGGATTTTGCATTTATAGTCATGCAAAAAATAAAAAATATTTCTCTTAAAAATACAAAGAATTGTCCAGTTGAAGACAGTCAAGTTGCAAGGGAGACTTTGCCTTCTCTCTGCCTGCCTAAAAGTAACACAAAGACTGACAAAGCGGGACTGAGAAGGTGGCTCAGTGGTAGAGTGCTTGCCTTGCATGCATGAGGCCCTGGGTTCAATTCCTCAGCACCACATAAGCAGAAAAAGGCCGGAAGTGGGTCTGAGGCTCAAGTGGTAGAGCACTAGTCTACAGCTGAAGAGCTGAGGAACAGCAGCCAGGCCCAGAGTTCAGGCCCCATGACTGACAAAAAAAAGACTGACAAAGATATAGGCCTTTCTACCTTCCTCCTTCCTTTTCCTACCTAAAGACTATGTGTAAATTCTGCTTCGTAATGCTTGTTTAGGAGATCAGAGAATGGAGGCACCCGAAGTATCCTCAAGAAGATTTCACACTTAATTTTCCAGTTTTCCCACCTCCAAAGTTTGGGACTATTTTTTCTTTGTCTTGTTACTTCTCTAAAATGTATTGCTTTTGGTTGAACCTTTAAGGCATCCTTGTAAGCAATGCTTTGAGTGACTTTCCTACAATGCATGGTAATATTTTGCTAGCTTTTCCCCTTGTAAGTCTGTCTTTTGTCTCAGGAATTTTTGTCTCAGCTACTGGTTTGAGAAAATTGGTATCTGCCCCTTTTAGTGAGAAGCAATACTGATTCTATAGTTTTTCTTTCCTTGTGATCATTTTTGGCTGTGGTGTCAGGAAATTAACATATATCTACTTCCTTTACTGATCGTATTTTTTGTTTTGTTTTGTTTTTGGAATTTTCTTTCTTGCCAGTCCTGGGGCTTTAACTCAGTGTCTGGGCACTGCCCCTGAGCTGCTTTGCTCAAGGCTAGCACTCTACCATTTGAGCCAGGGCACCACTTCCAGCTTTTTTTTTTTTTTGGTCCGGTCGTGGGGCCTGAACTCGGCCTGGGTGCTGTCCCTCAGCTCTTCAGCTCAAGGCTAGCGCTCTACCACTTGAGCCACAACTCCACTTCTGGCTTTTTTCTTTTTGCTTATGTGGTGCTGAGGAATCAAACCCAGGGCCTTGAGCATGCAAGGCAAGCGCTCTACCACTGAGCCACCTTCCCAGCCCCCACTTCCAGCTTTTTATGTGGTAATGGGGAATCAAACCCAGGGCTTCACACATGCAAGGCAAACACTCTACAACTAAGCCACATTCCTAGCCCTCTTGATACTATTTTTTTTTTTGTTACTCCCTCCATTGTTTTCCCCCTACCATCCCTTCCCTCCCTACCTTCCCCAAGGTTCTTTTTTTTTTTTTTTGATTGTGATTAAGTGATTACATAATTTCCGGTATTTCACAGTATTGTGGAATAATGATGCTCATTTAAAGTCACAAGTTCATTCTAACTTTCCTGGAGCAAATTGTCTATCACAGTCTATAACATATAACAGTGTTCACATGTTATACACCATACATGTGATCAGCAGCATGGGGATATTTAGTAGTGGTTCGACCAGATGAGCGGGAGTTCTTTGTTTCTTAAGTCCTGTTAGTTTTGTCGTATCACCTAACATTTTGGATTTAGCATCCACTTATCAGGGAGACCATGTACTGTTTGTCTCTTCGCTCTTGGCTTACATCGTTCATCACGATTCCTTCTAGCTCCATCCATTTCCCTGCAAATGGCATTTCCTTCTTATCCAGGTCTCAGACTGAAATCATTTGTCAGGGAGAGAATCATTTGCAGTTGTCTCTCAATTTTCATTGTCCCTCAATATTTCTTTTCTTTTTTTTTCCCCTTGTGTCCTTTTTCTCTTTTGTTTTTGTCATGGTTGTGACTATTTGTAGTCATGAAGGTTCCCAATTTTTAAATACTACGTGCTGTGTACCAGATACCTGAAGTATTTGCTGAGAGGGCTGGGAAGGTGGCTCAGTGGTAGAGTTGCTTGCCTTGCATGAATGAGGCCCTGAGTTCAATTCCTCAGCACCACATAAACAGAAAAAGCTGGAAAGTGGTGCTGTAGCTCAAATGGTAGAGTGCTAGCCTTGAGCTGAAGAGCTGAGGGACAGTGACTCACGTCTGTAATCCTTCCTACTCAGGAGGCTGAGATCTGAGGATCATGGTTCAAAGCCTCCAATTAACCACCAGAAAGCCAGAGTGGTGCTGTGGCTCAAGTGGTAAAGCACTTGCTTTGAGCTGAAGAGCTGAGGGACAATGCCCAGACCCAGAGTTCAAACCCCACAACTGACAATAAATAATTGCTGAGAGTATATTTAATAAGTTGATAGTTTAAATGAAAAAGCTACATTTGTATTGCATTGTATTACTTCACAATTATTTTGCACTTGACGATGTACTAAATATCCTTGCTTCCCTCTCTCATTCTCCTGATGATTTGTGAGCTGAGGGACCAAGAAGTCAATGAATTGTTTTGTAAAGGAAACCTGAGATCACACTGTTGAGTCCCTAAAGATCTTATTCTTCTTAAGTACCTCAATAGAAATGATTGACTCAGGTAGAGCGCTTGCCTTGCATGCCTGAGGCCGGGGGTTTGATTCCTAAGCACCACATAAGCAAACAGAAAAAAAAAAGCGGGAAGTGGAAGCTGTTGCTCAAGTGGTAGAACGCTAGCCTTGAGCTGAAGAGCTGAGGGACAGCGCCCAGGCCCAGAGTTCAGGCTCCACAACCTGACCCCCCCCCCAAAAAAAAGAAAAAAGAAATGATTGACCCAGAAATACATAACAGTGGATCAGCTTTACCCTCTACTGTGAACAAACCAAATGCAGAATCTAACATCTTCACTGCAAAAATAATACAACTACATGAATTGTATTATTGGTAAGTAGATAGGTAGGTAGTATGTATGTAAGTAGACAGATGATAGATTCATACTTGATTCTGAAATTTAAGCAAAATTGGCTTCATAGATATGTTTTATACAGCTAACCTTGCATTTACAGAGTAAGTAACAATTCTCACTTATATATATGCATCTCTGTACATATGTATGTGTTTATATATGTATGTATATATATATATATACATATTTACATTGTTAAAGTTTGATTGGAAGATAGAACTTCTGAGCCTCATGAGAATTTTAGACAGTCATAGTGATATTCCTATTTCACCAAGCAAAGTTAGTTAATTTCTGGTGTAATAAAACACCTGAAAATAAGAATTTAAATTCTAAAGCTTTGTAAGATTCCTTCTGTAGAATACATAATGATATGGACTCTTAAAATGGAAAGATTTTTCTTTCAAATAACTCTCAAATTTTAAATGACAATGCAGATGCTGAAGAGGCTGAGTAAAACTTTATCCAGGTTAATGGGGAAAGAGATGTCTCCATCTTAGGTATTTTTTATTCTAATCCAGTACTCTTCACTTTATCTAGTTCTGTCTGATACCTGAATCAAAGGAGTTTGAAATGTGTCACTCTTCTAAATAAGGCTTGAGTCTTTAGCAAAAACATAATCACTCATTTCCTTTAGAAAAAGTAATCAATTAATTCTCCAGCGATGAACAAATCCACTTACTTATACTTAATAACCTCTGTTGGGTAGAAGAGCATGAAGTCAACTTTTTGTAGTACTAGAATTAGAATGCAGGGCTTCGCACTTGCTAGGTATGCACTAACCTGGTGATCAACACTTTTAACACTTTTTCAGACTAGTTATTTTTTGAGATAGGATCTCACTTTTGCCTTAACCCATGCTTAGACTGTGATCTTCCTATCTTAGTCTTCCTACCGTAGTTGAGATAACAAGCACACAACCAGAATGTCCAGTTCTTCTGTAGAAATGAAGTCTCACAAACTTATTTGCCTGGGCTGGCCTGGAACTGTGATCCTCTTAATCTCAACCTCCCACATACTTGAGATGTCAGGCATGTCACCAGTTCCAGCTATTGGTTGAAATACATTATTCGACACCTTTTGCCTAGATTCACCTTAATTTTCCATCTTCCCAATCTTGTCCTCCCAAGTAGGTAGTATTATAGGCATGAACTACTGTGTCTGGCCAATGCTCAATTTATGACAGAAAACTACAAAGAAAAAGAAACACATCAGTGTCAACCAACACTTCTGTTAGATTTTTCTCTGTTCTGGTCTTAACCCAAAGAAGCTCAGGGACAGCGCCCAGGCCCTGAGTTCAAACATGCACACGCACACCTGCACGCGCACACACAATAGCATTATAAATAAGAAAGAAACATGAGTGTTCTTGCAATGGTGAAGAATAGATAGACTTGATAGTACTATTGTACATTATAGGATTGTACAATTCAAGAACCACTGCTGCTCTGTGTGTGGTGCGTAACACTTCCTGGTCTGGGTTTTGAAAGACTGGAACAAAAAGACTGCTTTCTTTGGGTGACTTACGTAACTGTAACCCTTCTGTATAATAAACATTTTAATTAAAAAAAGACTGGAAAATGATGTATCTAAAAATGTTACATGGCAATTGGTGACTGTTGGACAGGTTGATGTCATAAGAATGGGATCACCCTATTGAGGGAAAGAGATGAAGATTTTTACTGTTGTTGTAAATTAAATTCCTTCAGACTTCCAACTAAGCAGGTTATTGAAGACCAGTACATCCAGAGGAGATGATATCCTGGACAAAAAATAAAGAAACAGGATTTGGGAGAGATGAGAAAGGATGATGGGGGGGATGACATTGGGTATGATGCATTGTACTCACAAAAATGACATGTGGAATTGAAACGCTTTGTACAACTACTAAAAGATAATTAAGGGAAAAAAGAACTGTGGTAGGACTCTTGGGGTAATGGTCCTAGTTCACTCTGTCAGCCAAAGGGATTATAAAGGATCAAGATCCTTTTGACAAGGAAAAGGCAAATCCTTAAATTTGAAAGGAAGGAGTAGTTACTGGTGGATTTACATGACGTGTCTTCTTATTAAACTTACTTATTGATGGGCAATGGATATTATGCTTCTAGTCTAAGTAGCTTATTAGTATAGTCACAGGCTCTTTTATTTTGAGTATAAGACAAAAGATGCAAGAAATAAAAAGGTATTCTCTCAGGGAAAACATTAAAGTGGTTTAAGCCACAGTCTTGCAGGACAGTGTAATCAAATAAATTAGGCAGCAATTAGGGAAACATTTTTTGAGATTTGTTCGTGCCTGTGATTTGTGAAGCAGAGTAAAAGTTGGAAGTGTAATCATTGCTGCCTATCAGCTAAGGGGCTTACATAGTCTCCTACATGGCTTTGGACAAATCACTGCGTGTGTGTGTGTGTGTGTGTGTGTGTGTGTGTGTGTGTGTGTGTGTGTGTGTGTGTGTGGTGTGCTGGTAATTGAACTCTTGGCTTTGCATTCTAAGTAAATGCTTTACCACTGTGTTGAACCTTCAACTCTCAAGTCCTTATTACAAGAATTGAAGAATAACAAAATGTTTATAAACACAGAGTTTGGGTTCAACTGGTCAACATTTATACATCATATGATATTGGATAATAATTTAATGTTTCTATGATGACTGAAGAAAGTATTTTATAAATGTCAAGCTATTATTTATAAGAATAACAGATCAGTTTTCTTACATATAACCTAACCAAAGGTTTACATATAAACACATAAATTTTGTGAGGTTGTTATTATAACCAGAGTCCAACAAATGTTTATGAGGAATAGCTCAAGAAATGAGTGAGCTTAGGAGTTTCATAGGAGAAAGAAAGTTGCCATTATTTATAAAATTTGTAAATATGTACATCCAACAACAGCGCTATGGAATACACATATAAGGAAAACACAATACCACAATATATGATCATCATAGCTGGTTATTTGAAATATCAAATATTTATATTTATATATGTCATCTCCTGACTGTGCTAACACTGGACAGAATAAAGACATCAATTCTTTGAGCTGGGCTCTGGTGACTCTCACCTGTAATCCTAAAAACAGAGGAAGCTAAAATGTGAGGATTGAGGTTTGACGGTAGCCTGAGCAGAAAGTCTGTGGAACTCTTTTATACAATTAACCACCAAAAAGCCAGAAGCAGAGCTATGCCTCAAATAGGAGAGAGTAAGCCTTGAACAAGCTCTTAGGGACAGCACTCAGGCCCTGAGTTCAAGCTCAGTACTAAAACACACACACACATATACAATATACCAATTCTCCTCAGATTGATCTACAGATTCAATGTAATCTCAGTCCCTATTTCAGCACATGCATTTGTATTTTGAAGTAAGATTCTAAAGTACATGTAAAAAAAAAAGCTAAAAAATTGGTGCAGTTTTAGAGAATATAACACAAGGACATAAACTACTAGACTTAAATAATAGGTTGATACTGGTATGAGGATAGACAATAAAACAAAAGAACAAATGAGAATTCAGAAACAGACCCAGATACATAGTGACACCTGATGTTGGCAAAGCTGACACTGCAGGGCAGTGAGGGAAAATAACAATTATTATATTTTCAATAAATGGCATGAGGTCAATTAGATATCCATTTGGGAACAAATAAATGTTGACCCTTTAATCTCACACCATCCACAAAAATTCAATCCTAGTTGGATAGTAGATTTAAATGTGAAAGGTAAAAAACAACAATAATGAAGCTTTTAGAAGAAAACTCAGGAGCATATGTCATGACCTTGGAATAAGCAAAAATTTTGTAAAGGGGACAAAACACTGCTAACCATAAAAGGAAAGGAGAAAAAACGGAATTACACAAAAATTAAGAACTCTTGTTCATCAAAGAGCATCGTTATAGGAGGAAATGGCAAACCACAGAGTGGGAGAAATCATTGATAGCACATATATTGGATATAAAATATATATTCAGAATCCAAAACCCTTCTAATAAAGTGACACTTTTAAGTGAATAGCCTAACACTCAAAAAAGAGTTAAGATTGTATGGTACTAGACAAAAGATTACCAAGTGGCTACAGGGAAACAGAGAAAGTCAACTATGAACTGCAATGAAATATCTTTGGAGTCAACAGAATGGTTGTACTTGAAACAGGCAATATTAAACAATCAGAATGTGGAGCAACTGAAACTCACACCCTTCTGTTGGAAGTATTAGCTGGCATATTTACCCTGAAAAACTTGTTGTCATTATCATGGAAGCTGAGTACATGCATACTATGTTATGCTTAACACTTCTGCTATAATGATCAAGCATTTATATAATATACATATTATATAATGTATGATATAACATGTTATAGTATATACAACAAACTATATACAATATAATATATAATAGTCATCACATATTATATAATATATTACATATATTATAAAATTATGTGATAGATATTAGAAATAGATGTATATATTATATATGCTATATTGCACAGAGAAGATAAAACATTTTGCAGTGGAAATATAACAAGAATGATAGGTGTATAGTTCATGATCTCACAATAAGACTTTGAAAGTGTAAAAAAATTGCCTGCCTGAAAAATAAATTTATTGAAAAATAACTTTATTGTTAATATCTAATGGTTGGCCAGGACTGTTATGGATGTGGTGAAGTAAGAAAGATGTCCTTTTCACACTTTGAGGAGATGAATTAATCATTGTAACATTAGAAACTTTGGGGATTTTGTTTTTCTCCTTGATAGTGTTTTGTTTTTGTTTTCTGTTTTGTTGATTTAGGGGCCTTTTGAAATCTGTTTACAAATAAAACTCTCTTTTTTCTTTTTTTTTTTTAACTGTATTTTTTTCTTTTCTGTTTTGGTACTGGGGATCGAACCCAGGACGTTGCACTTGCTAGGCAAGCGCTTTGCCACTGAGCTACATCCCAGCCCTCTCTTTTTTCTTTATTTCCAAAATCTTCTTTTGGCAGGTTTAAAACACAGTAATCCTGCTCCTAGTTTTATAAGAAACACAGTGAAAAAAATATATATATACTATAAGTATATATATAACTATATATATATGCTTAAAAGACATGTAGCCCAGGAGTAAATACATTCTGGTATAGTGATTGGAACAGAATGTGTTCATGAACTATGGTTTATTTATTCACAGAAGCTGTCACGGCACGAGTGTGACTTGTGGAGTGAGGACCCCTCGCCCCAGCACCCATCCCACTGATGGTGAGTATGGATCAGTGTGGCTCATGTGAAGAACAGAAACTGCATACAAAATAAAGCCAGCTGAACAATCTTATAGAGTCATGAGCAATTCAGAAAATCCAGGAAAACTGGATTGGGAAGACATTTTTTCTTGAGGGTGGATAGTGGTATGAAGTCTTATGGCTAAACGGAGAATTAAATTTCAACAAGAGTAAGACAAGACTTAAACCTATAGTAAGAAGAAGTCAAAAGAAAGTCAACATGTTCAGTTACAGCTTTAGTGTTGCTGCATTCTGATTAGTTTAAGACATCTCCCAAACATGTCATATAGGTAAGGACTTCCAATAGTGGGTGTGAACATAGCTGAAAACAGGCTACACACCTGCAGGTTTATCCAGCTAGGTCTTCATAACTACAATATGCAAATGAATAAACTATCAAATGTCACCTGGTAGACAATGAGCCAGAAAACAGAACAACAAGTAAAGATCAGAGGTAAAGCTTAAAGGAAGAGCACTTGCCTACCATGTGTGAGACCTTGGGTTTGATCCCCAACAAAAAAGAGATACGATCTTTTTCTTAAAAGAATTAACAACATGCACAAAGGAGATAAGTGTAATACATATAAAACTACCCAGGAGTATGAGAACGATATATCATTGTTCACAATATGAGGGGAGATGACATCTAAGTATCTGTTAGATGAGTTCCACTGAGCAAAGCGCTCATGGGGTATGGCACCAGGTAATACCAAGGAAAATTTTCTTGACAACAAAAACTGTATATGTTTTACACCACAACAATATTTGGACCATTGAATACTAAGCATAGATTTTTTAATTGTATTACTTACTAGTTTCCAATAAACTCAAGTGGGATACTTGATGACTTTGAGCAATCAAATGTATGGATTGTGTAGCATGGATTATTCTAGAGATTGGAACTCATCCTAGCTTGCTCTGGCAATGGGTAGCTGGGCATACTTGGAAGCCTTGGCAATTTTGTCAGGGGACACTTCCTGTTGATCACCATATAGACAGATAGTGCTACTCTCTCACTTCAGAAGGGATCGCTCAGCTGGCATAGGCCATGAGAAATCAAGATGGCATCAGGAATGATGAATTTTCTGCTCAAGACGGGCACAGCAACCATATATAATATGTGTAGTCCAGGTCATCAAAATTAGAAGAATTCATGCAAATGTCATGTCATCCATTCACTAAGTAGGTATTCGTTCAGAATCTACCAGGATCCTACTTTCTGGGGATATGAGAGTGAATAAGAGGTCTGCTTTCAGAGAGATCATATTCTAAGAGAAAGAATATAAACTTGAAAGCAAATGTGAAAATCATAGAAAAGATAAAAACTCCTAAAGGAAAATAAAAACATAAAATAAAATGACAATGGTATAAAAAGCTACTGGTCAGGCCATTCTGTGCATAGAAAAAGCTACTGGTCAGGCCATTCTGTGCATAGAAAAAGCAACTGGGCAGGCCATTCTGTGCATAGAAAAAGTTCCTGAGTAAATCCTATAGCCTACGACATTCACTCCTAGGAACCCTGAGAACACAGGAGAAAGACAGTTAGGGAAATGTTCCACGCAGTATTGTACTTATATTGTTCACATGGCTGAAAATGACCTGTCCAAGCACACTCCCAAGCTCCCTCTCCTCAGGTCTTTGCAGAGCTGGGATGATCCCTGAATGCTACATGGCTGCTGCTTTATCATATACTGGTATGCCTTAATCACTGCAGGTACATTAAATGACACTACTGAAGCTTCAGGTAATAGTCCAAAGAGCTCAGGGCCAGGCTAGGTGTGGAACGTACCTGTCTAAACTGAGTCCATTTAGACAAACTACCTAATCTTTCTCAGTCTTAGGTTCTTCTTCTGTAAATCAAAATGATAATTCTAGCATAACACGGTGGATAGCTGCTCAGGATGCTGAGATTTGAGAACCATTATTAAAAGACAGCCTGGACAGAAAAACCCATGAGACATTTATCTCCAATTAACCACCAAAAAGCCAGCTATGAGGCCATGACTCAAGTGGTAGAGTGCCAGTCTTGAGTGAAAAAGCTAAGAAATAGAGCCTGGACCTGAGTTCAAGACCCAGTACCAGCACAAAAAAGGAAGGAAGGAAAGAAAGAAAGAAAGAAAGAAAGAAAGAAAGAAAGAAAGAAAGAAAGAAAGAAAGAAAGAAAGAAAGAAAGAAAGAAAGAAAGAAAGAAAGAAAGAAAGAAAGAAAGAAAAAAGAAAGAAAGAAAGAAAGAAAGAAAAAAAGAAAGAAAGAAAGAAAGAGAAAGAAAGAAGGAAGGAAGGAAGGAAGGAAAGAAAGAAAGAAAGAAAGAAAGAAAAAAGGAAAAGAACAGAAAAGAAAGAGAGAAAAGATGATACTAAGATGAAACTAAGACCACATAATTATTGCAAATGATTGTCGTTGGAACCGATTCCTACTAGGCTAAAATTCAACCTTTAAGCGGATTGGTTGTCCTTTCAAAGATCTGTGACCACAGACCTGTCTTTTGTACAGGATGCCCCTTTCCTTAGGAAAAATTTGCAACCAAAACCTGCTGATAAGCTTCAGCATGAAGCTGCTCTCCACAGAAGGAGTTTCAGATAAGGCATCTGACTAGTTCTATCCAGAAGGAGAAGCTAGTTTTAAATTTTTTGCTGTGTTAATCCAGTGTGTTGGATTGCACACAATTTCAGGGCACAAGTCCTTTCAGCATCCAGCAATTCACATTCGAAATATTGGTGCCATGCCTCTGTTCATTTACTTGGACACTGATTAAGCCTGTGGACATTCTCGACTCATCATTCAATGCCTTCAAGAGAAAAGGAAAGGGTGATAACAGCAATGTTCTCTGTGGGACAGTGTCCAAAGACCACAGAACTTCACACCAACTCATAAATGAGTAGTCTAATAGCTAGACAAACTTACTGAGTCTACTATCTTCTTTTAAGATTTTAAGTTTTTGTTTTATTTTCCTTTCCCTCTTTTGTTTTTCTATCTGAGTTGTTACTTTTTTGTTACTTTCTTTTTAAATTTGTTTTTATTTATTTTTATTTTTAAAAATTTAGGAGGGGTGGGGGGAGTGTAGTTGTGGAGATGGGAGGGAAGGGATGGAGGGGAAAAACAAAGGAGGAGGCAACAATGCTTGATAAGAAATGTACTCATTACCTTGCTCATATAATTGTAACCCCTCTGTATGATATTTTTACAATAAAAAACTTATTTAAAAAAAAGAATCACCTGGGGAGCTTTGCTTCGAAACAGTGGCATTGATGTGTAATTTCCATAGAATAAACTGAACAGACTTAAAGGGAAAAAAATTATTGTAAAGGTGATATACTGAAGGGTTACAGTTACAGAAGTAAGGTAATGAGTACAATTCTTTTGAATAATATTTCCTCTTCCCTCATTTTCTCCCATTCCCCCTCCCAACTTCTCTTCCCCCCAAGTTTGAGGTGTTACTTTCAATCAATCAATCAATCAATCAATGAATCAATCACACAGTTACCTACCTCTGCAAGTACAGTACATGTGGACAGAACAGCTTGATAATGAACCTTGTTATTTTTTTTTGTACTAAGTGATTGGAATGCAAACAACACAATGAACTTCTATAGATGTTTTAAACCAAGACTGTGTAGATAGTGATTGCTGGGCCATAATTGGCCCACCTAGCTTTATAATAAGATTCATTATCTAGCAAGATTCAAGAAGGAAAAGGCTTCCACGGGCTCCACATCATTTACAAATAAACTCAACATTTGTTTTTAAGCCAGTTTCTGGCAGATTCCCTACCACTTCCACCACTACCAACATACCCAGAGTTGAGTCCTGGCATTCAGCCCTTCTGAGAAAGGTAGCACCAGAGCTCACAGATCAATCACTAAATTAGTTTCCCACTGCCTGTATTATCAATGATTATACACATAGTTGCTTAAAACAATACAAATGACAGAAATATATTCTTTTCAAATATAAAAGTCAGAAGCAAAACAAAAGTCGCTGAGGGCTAAAATCAAGATGTGGACAGGAGGGGCTGGGAATGTGGCTTAGTGGTAGAGTGCTTGCCTAGCATGCATGAAGCCCTGGGTTTGATTCCTTAGTAGCACGTAAAAGCTGAAAGTGGTGCTGTGGCTCAAGAAGTGCAGGGACAGTGCCCAAGTCCTGAGTTCAAGCCCCAGGACTGGCAAAACAACAACAACAAAAACCTGTGGTTTAAGGGATGGGAAGGTGGCTTAGTGGTAGAGTGCTTGTCTTGCATGCATGAGGCCCTGGGTTCGATTCCTCAGTACCACATAAGCAGGAAAAGCCAGAAGTGGCGCTGTGGCTCTAGTGGTAGAGCACTAGCTTTGAGCTGAATAGCTCAGGGACAGCTCCCAGGCCCAGAGTTCAGGCCCCATGACCAATAAAAAGGAAAAAAAATGTGGACAGGGCTAGTTCCTTTAAAAAAAATCTAAGAGAGAATCAATTCTTTTACTCTTTTAGCTTCTGTTATGTGCCAATATTCCATGGGTTGTAGGTGGCCACTACAATCTCTGCTTCTATTCACATTGATCTCTGGTCTCCCTTTTTAAAAGGAGTATTCTACCCAGCCAGGTAATTCAGGTTAATCTTTCCCTCTAAAAATCCTTAATTTAATCACAACGGAAAACTCCTTTTCCTCACTATAAAGATAGTATTTGTAGATTTCTGGGATTGGAATACAGACATACATGTGGGTCACTGTTCTGTTTACCATACCTGCGGAGCCAGAGATCAAACCATCTTGCTCACCTGAAGATGAGAGGAAAATCTTCTAACCAGAGGAGAGAACAGCTCAATCTGCATTAAATAGAGTCAGACTAACCATATTTTCTCTTTCTGTACCAACACTTTAATGCTTGACAAACAATCATATGTGAAAGGTCGTGAGTATGTATTCCATACGGTCCTCTTTGTCAGCAGAATCACTTGGCTTAGCTAAACACAAGGCTCTTTGCCATTAGGTACTTTCAAGTTCTGACAAATGAGAATAGGATAGATGTATATTCAACTTTTAGATTGTGCCCCTGGGTCAAAGCAGAGAACTCTTCTCTCATTTCTCCTCCCCTTCTCAACTAGCTGGAATCAAGATTGGACATGGGAACTGACACTATTAAGTTAGACCATGAGATGGAAACCATGAGCTAAAGATCAATGGTATAGCATGTACCTGAATCATCCACGTGGTGAAATTGTCAGAACAGCCTTGGATTGTTCATAATTAGACAACTGATAATTGGACAATGATAAACTTCTCTCTTGCTTTGGCATCTATTACAGTAGCCAAACTTGTATCTCAACATGGTTCTTAGTGTCTGCAGCCAGTAATGGAGCAAGTGAATTCTACCTACCACTTTGTCACTAAATGGTTATATAAATTTTACATAGATCAGTTTGCCTTTGTGTTCCTTTAGACGGAAAATAGAAATGATAATAAGATGCAAGTCATGTATTACAAATATAAATAAGACAGGACATATGAACATCATCTGTGAACTCTGAAGCAATTTACAAATATAAGGGTTGGAGATTAAAATATAATTTCTGATTTGTTCTCAAACATGCTTGGCTTCTTAACATTTTATTGTCTAAAAGGCTCTGACAATTCTCTTGCTGACCTTCATTTATTTAATAAGGTCAGCAATATAATTTGTAGAGTATATATGTGTGTGAATATATATATATATATATATATGTATATATGAATATGTATATATATAAACTTTTTTCTTCAAGGACTTGATAAGGCTGTGTTTATTTTGAATGATTAAAAAAGGGCCTAAAGACTCATATCTGTAATCCCAGCTATGTAGGAGGTTGAGAACTAAAGATTGCAGTTCAAAGCCAGCATGGGCAGGAAAGATCATGAAATTCTTATCTCCAGTTCATCACCAAATCCTCTCCCCTCTCCCTCCCCCCAAAAAAAACTAAAAAGAAAAACAAAAACTAAAATACCAAACCAAACCAAACCAAACAAAAAGAAGTGGAACTTTGGTTCAAATGATAGAATGCTGGCAGCACCCCGGCCCTGAGTTCAAGCCTCACCACTACTAACAAAAGAAAAAGTAAGCCACTATTTTTCTGAATTAGAATTTGTAAAAATGTTGTCTCACCACAGGATCAAAAAATGTCTGCTTCTTCATTACTGACGGTATGTAAGTGACTGAATTTGGGCCACTACAGATTTGGAACAAACAGCTTGGCGAAGGAGGGTTGAAGAGGGTTAAAACTGGCTTCCAGTAAGGTGAAAGTGGTGACTAGCCCATCCTTCCCAGGTCTGGAGACAACTGTGTAGCTTTGGATGCAAGAAGGCAAGAGATTGGTTTTCTCCGGCATTCATTCTGGTCCTAGCCTCAGATCTTGGGTTTCTGAATTAAGTCGCAGCTCATACTTCATGTCCTGAAAGAGCTAATCACAGTTTAAAGGGGGTGCATGGAGCAGGAGTGGGCTGGCTGTTGGAGGTGTATTGTGATCTTCCCAATGGCTGCTGGGTGTGGATGAGTCCTGGTCTCTTATGTCTTCCTAGAGCTTCATTCCTACAATCAAAGACTCTGTGAACTCCTTGTTCAGCTTTTTTGCTTACTATGTCCGTCCTTCAATTTCACTTCTTCCTCTCCCACCTCAATAGCACCAGGGATATAGCAGAGTAAACGAGCGTTTAGAAACCAAAGAGGAGAATATTGAAGCCTTAATTTGCCGTCAATGGGACTTAAATAAAAGCTGTATCAACATTTAATATACTGAGTCAATAGCATGACTATAGATTTCCTTTTGTTATCCTTCTTTGCATCCACGTTAGTCTCCCACTTGGGAAGGTTTTTTTTTTTCTTTCTTTTTTTAGACAAAGTTCTTCATGGGCAAAATTTTACTGTGTTTCTATATGAATTTAAAGAGCGTTTATAGTAAGCAACTGAACTGCAACTTTACAACTCAGTGGCCGCACAGTTCTTTCTTCTATTCCCTTTGTGTCTGGCATGAATTGGGCATCTTCTGGGAGCGATTATAGAGCAAGGGGTTGTCTTCTAGATGAATAGCCAACTGGTACATTGAGCGCCACCCAGGACACAGTAATTACAAACTGGAAGCTCATAATTGGTACATGAACCACTTCCTGTATGAGTTACTTGGCTTTATTCATAATTTTTCTCATTTGGAAGGGCTGTGGCTCCTGGCTCTACCTTTAATAATGGTGATAATCATAATAACTGTAATAATAAAGCATTACTTTCTAATTACAAAGGAAATTTCTTCTCAAAACCTCAAAGCTCTTCACAGACATGATCTCATTCATTCTTATAAACTTTCTGTGCTGCTTGGTGGTGAGTATGCTGGTCGCAGTGATGTGATGTTCACGTTCCACTTCTTAATACTCACATAAGCCAGATGGCAAGAGCAAAGGTTGGACATGGGGAATCCTTACAGAATCCTTTAACCATTTCTTAGTAGCCTCTATTATGCAACTTGAGATATATCAATAATGGAATCCAAAGCATTAAATGCCAGTATGCCTCCATGAAAAAGCAACAACAAAAACATTTTGTTACTTCAACATATTCTAAGATGGATATGCGGCTATGTCATGTGATCTAGCCTATCTAGAGCACAATACTTTGCATTACACTTCCAAGTGCAAAACTCATCCTAGGTGCTTACAACCTCCTACTGCTGCATTTTCACATTGTGGAATTTTGTGTAGTTTTGCTAAGTTTTCCAAAATAATAGTCGATGGATTGTGGCTTCTGGGTCAAATCTGGCTAAGTATGATTTTCGTCTTCAAATACTTACATAAAAATACATGTCATACTTTGTCTCTTGCATCACAAAGGTTAAAATATTTACCATGTGCTTTTTTTTAAAATTTAAAAGTTTACTGACTTCTACTTCAAGAATAGGACCAAGACACAAGAACACGGGACCTATATAGTTGGAGGTAAGCAAAATGAACCACAGGTGGTATCATGGATGCAGTCTTCAAGGCTGTTGCATAACCCATTTACTAACCAGGCAGAAAAAGGTAAAACGTGGTCATGATCTGTTTCTTTACACACTCAGCTAATTTCTCAAATGAGCTTAAATCGGGAGTCTAGAAAAAGC
Organism: Dipodomys spectabilis; assembly: GCF_019054845.1. NCBI lineage: Eukaryota > Metazoa > Chordata > Mammalia > Rodentia > Heteromyidae > Dipodomys > Dipodomys spectabilis. The sequence goes on along the minus strand of NW_024870855.1, from coordinate 8,754,951 downwards.
CTTTTTGCACATCTCTAATATGGTCACAGTGAGTGATAAGTATTTTTTTTGAGGTTCAGATCTTTGCAGAGTTTTTGAGATAGTCACATTTATGTAGATTGTTTTGTTTGTGCCCCCAGTGCTTCATTTTTATTAGAAAAAAAGGTTTAAAAACATAGTCATGACTCACAGTGGGATGTTAGCGGCTTCTCAGTCAGTGAGTAAGCAGTGGGTGTGCCAGTGTTGATTTCATGTTCATATGGTGTTTTGCTTTCTCTGATATCTCAGTTTAGGATTAAGCCACCGCCTAAGCTCCAAGGCATTTAATATTCAGAATCTGCCTAGAGAGGAGAGTTTGATAGCCCTCCCCCATCCCCCAAGGGGAGGATCAGATGTTTAGCAAGACTGGTTTTCCAAGTCACAGAGGACCAATGGACTATGATTTGTTTCTGAAGTTGGCAGTATCCTTTCTGCTCACATAGATCCACTTGCACCATTCAGGTTGGCATTTCAGCTACTGATTTTCCTTTCTGATTATTCCTTTCCATTTTAAATGAACTAAACATGTGACAGAATAAAATAACAATCTGGGAACCAGGATCTGGAAGGGTGCAGCTTGGTGGTAGAGCACATTTAGCATGCATGAGGCCCTAGGTTGCATGCCAGCTATGCCTAAAGGCACTAAAAGAAGAATGCTAAAAGAAAAAGGTGTGGAAGGAGAATTTGTGAGCAAGGTAGAACTGGGTACTTTTATATTTCAAGGTAGAATATTTGTACTATGAGGTACTAAGTATTTGTACAGTAGGCCAGGGATTTGGGGTTGTATGTTTTGTTGGCTGCATCCTAAGTCATAAATAGAATTGATCTGTGAAATTAAAAGACTAAAGACAAAGCTAGGCACACATTCCCAAACACTGTATTCTTAGAATGTGAGCATTTACAACAAATCCAGTCCTACTTGTGAGTTTGGGTACTAATTACTATGAGTACCTTGTCTTGACCAACTGCAGGTATAGAGAAAAAAAAAGATAAGATGCTACAAAGTTACAAGAAGAGTGGGGAAACAGAACAAAGACAGCTTACATGACTTTGAGAATCATGGTGGTTATAAAGGATATTACTCACCAGCATGCCACCCTATAAGCCAAGATAATCCACTTGATGGCAACAGATACCCAAATGCACAGCCAAGTTGTACTAATAATTGTCCCAAGTAAAAGGTAAAGTTCTATTTGATTTGTTGTTGTTGGTGGTGGGGGGGGGGGGAGCTTGAACTCCGGGCACTGCCCCTAAGCTGGGACAACTGGGAAGGTGGCTCAGTGGTAGAGTGCCTGCCTTGCAGGCATAAGGCCCTGGGTTCAATTCCTCAGGACCGCATAAGCAGAAAAATCCAGAAGTGGTGCTGTGGCTCAAGTAGTAGAACACTAGACTTGAGCTGAAGAGCCCAGGGACAGCGTCCAGGCCCAGAATTCAAGCCCCATGACCGACAAAAAAAAAAAAAAAAGCTGGGGCAAGAATAGTGGTGGTGATCAGTACAGGACATTGTGAATGTATTTAATGCCCTTGAAATTTTCAAATGGATACAAGTGGTAAAGATGATCATATTTATTATATATTTTTATACAATTCAGAAAAAAGTAATATTTGACCTCCACTTTAGCACTTGATTTTGGCCTAAGAGCCAGTTTTCTTCTTTCTACTTTGAACTTTTGTTGTTTTTGGTTTTTATTTTTGGCCATGGGGCTTGAACTCAGGACCTGGGCACTGTCCCTGAGCTCTTTTGCTCAAGGCTAGTATTCTACCACTGAGTCATATAGTTCCACTTCTGGTTTTCTAGTGATTAATTGGAGATCAGAGTCTCATGGACCTCCTTGCTTGGACTGGCTTTGAACCACAATCCTTAGATCTCAGCTTCCTGAGTAACTAGGATTACAAGCGGGAACCACCAGTGTCCCACTTTTTGTTGTCAGTCTTAGGAAGTGTTTTTCTGGCTTGAACATGACAGTCAACTGCCTGAAACAACAGCCATGAACCCATGTTCCTCCCTGGGAAATTGGTCCTCATCTGTACTAGTAATTCAGTGGATGTGGATCGAGCCCCTACAATGCGTATTAAAGAGCAAAGTTACCATTCATCTTAATGATGGTATGTGAAAGAACATCTCAGCAAGACACCTTAGTCAAATGACAATTGGTTAAAAATTTAGAAGATTAAAAATACCCAAGAGTTTTAGAAGTCATATCTACTCTCATTTGGATTCTTTAAAAGAAGATTGTAAAACACCATTCTCTGTGAAACAGAAAAAAAATCTTAAGCAAATAGATAAAATAAAACTTTTCATACATTTTAAAGAATGAAGTCATTAAAAATGTCTAATCAGGTGGGAGTGTAAAACTGTTCAACCACTTTGGAAAGTAGTATGGAGGTTCCTCAAAAGATTCCACATAGACCTCCCCTATGACCCAGCAATCCCACTTTTGGGCATTTACCAGAATGATCACAAACAAGACCATACTAAAGCTACCAGCACATCTATGTTTATTGCAGCATTATTTACCATAGCTAAGATATGGAACTAACCCAGATGCTCCTCAGTAGATGAATGGATCAATAAGATGTGGTATATATACACAATGAAATTCTATGCCTCCATCAGAAAGAATGACATTGCCCCATTTGTAAGTAAATAGAAAGACTTGGAAAAATTACATTAAGTGAAGTAATCCAGGCCCAAACAAACATAAGTCCCATGGTTTCCCTTATTTGCAATAACTAGTACATGTCTAGGAAAGCAGAAAAGGTCAAAATCTATGTACATATGACCATATAAGATGATGTTAAGCAAAATGAACCCCAAGATAGGAACATAAGTGGTTTTTTCTTTCTTGCTATTTTTTTAAACTTATGTAAAATATACGATGTGATATTTTGTTTCTCTTGTATGTTCTTCCCCCATAGTATAACCCTTATTTTCACTGCATTTGATTCCAGTGCCCTGCATCTTGTATATACATTATTCTAATTTGGGGAGGGGAAGGGAAATAACAAAATGCTGAAATAAAGATACAGGTTGACCCATTATAACAATGAGATGTACAAGACACTATGTTGAAAATGAACTTTACAACTTCGGGGGTGGGGGGATGAGGAGGCAGGAGTTGGGGAGTGGGGAAGGGAGGCAAGGTAGAGGAAAAACAAAGGAGGAGGTAACAATGCTTGATAGGAAATGTAGTCATCACCTTACTCATGTAACTATAACCTCTCTGTACAGTATTTTTACAATAAAAATATATTAAAAATAAAAGAAAAAAGTCTAATCAGAGAAGTTAAAAACATAAGCTAAATTTTCAAGTTTGCATGTGTCATATAGAAATCTGTCTAGAAAAAATTTCCTTAGGAATGGATAGGAATATTGCCCCAAATATTTAACAAAATAGTAGTAATTCCCTCTCAAGCAGAATTCATGGTGAAAGCCTGTGTTAGAAAGAATATGTATATTCTTTCATTTAATTCCAAGAAGAGTCATAGGAGACAGGCTAATAAACTCTCTACACTGATTAGAAAATAGAAGGGATGTTGAGTAAATTTACTGTTGTTCATAGTATACAAGACTTCTCTAAGGTTAAAGAAATGATTATCATTCATTTGCTCAAACATGGCCATTTTGTCTGTTCCATTTATAGTCATCATATTGATCAATACCGCAAAGCAAAAATTAGACTCAAGTGAATTCTGCTTTTCTGAGTTTCACATATCAAACAAATGACAACATGCTTAATGTCAAGAATCCTGAACATTTCCTCTGGCTCCAAGTCAATCACACTGGGTGACTGGAGACATTTGTGCCTCTGTTTCCAAAAACATAATCATTAATTTTCTTTTTTTTCATTTTAGCAATAGTTTTATTTTTTATTGATATTGTAGAGTTGAGATACAGAAGGGTTCCAGTCACATGAAACAGGTAATGAATACATTTCTTTTGACCATGTTTTCCCTTCCCTCACTCTCTTTCCCAGGTTTTCCCTCCCATCTGCACCCACAAGATGTACAGCTCATTTTCCACATAGTGTCTAGTGAGTACCATTATTGTGTTTGTTCACCTTTTTCCACCTTTTCTGTGCCCTCTCTTACCCTCCCAAATACAAACTAACAAACAAGACAAAAGGAAAAGACAGCAAAACCAGCAACAATGGCAACTATAACCTATCTCTTGTTTCCTTTTCTTGGAGTCCATTTCATAAAATATTATTTTATATTATCCTATGCATATAGCTATTGAGCCCTTGCCAACCTATTCAGAGTTTTAATTCCTTCATCCCTTCATGCTTTTTAAATTATTCTGAAAGAGCTGTTTTTTAAATTTAATTTTATTGTCAAGATGATGTAAAGAGGGGTTGCAGTTACATACATAATGTAGTGAGGACATTTCTTATCAACCTTGTTCCCCCCCTCATTTTTCTCCCACTTACCCTCCCCCAACCCCCTCCCCCCATGTTATACAGTTCATTTCCAACATATTGTCTTGTATCGATGTTGCATTAGTTTGTCCTTTGTCCTTTGTCTCACCAGTTTGTTGTTCCCTTTCCCTTCCCTGATCCAGAAAAATGTATATACAATACTCAGGGGACCAAAATCAAATACAGTGACAACAGGAGATAAGCCATAGGGAGGAAAAACACAAAAGAAAAAAGAAATCACATAGTACATTAAAAATAATAACAAAGAAAAACAATAAAAAAAAACCCTCTTGTTTCCATGTCTTGGAGTTCATTTCACTTAGCTTCACCTTATTTGGTCATATGTATATAGCTATTGAGCTATTCTGCTCATCTGCTAATACTATCCTAGATATATACTAATAATTACAAATGAGGGAAACCATGGGATCTATGTTTCTTTGGGTCTAGCTTACTTCACTTAATATAATTTTTTTCCCAAGTCTTTCCATTTCCTTAGTAATAGAGCAATGTCATTCTTTCTGATGGAAGCATAGAATACCATTGTGTATATATACCACATTTTCTTGATCCATTCATCTACTGAGGGGCATCTGGTTTCATATCTTAGCTATGGTAAATAATGCTGCAATAAACATAGTCGTGCTGGTAGCTTTAGTGTGGCCTTGTTTGTGATCATTTGGGTAAATGCCCAAAAGTAGGACTGCTGGGTCATAGGAGAGCTCTATGTGGAGTCTTTTGAGGAACCTCCACACTGCTTTCCAAAGTGGTTGAACAAGTTTACACTCCTACCAACAGTGTAGTAGCATTTCTTTTGGCCACATCTCCTCCAGGATCTGTTGTTAGTAGAGAAACAACAGTACTGGACGAATATCAATACCAAACTTCAAACACTATTACAAAGCTATAGTAATAAAAACAGCTTGGTACTGGCACAAGAACAGACCTGAGGACTAATGGAATAAAACTGAAGACCCAGAAATGAACCCACAGACATATGGTCACCTAATCTTCAACAAAGGAGTCAAAAAATAGGATAGAAGAAAGACAGCCCCTTCTATAAATGGTGCTGACAAAACTGGTTAAACACCTAGATCCTTATATATCACCCTGCATCAGAATCACCTTGGCACAGGTCAAAATTTTCTTAATAAAGACCAAGAAGCACAACTAATCAAAGAACGGTTGGACAAATAGAATTTCATTAGACTGCAGAGCTTCTGCATGGCAAAGGACATAGATAGCAAGATCAACAGAAAGCCCACAGATTGGGAGAAGATTGTCACCAGCCATACAAAAGACAAGGGTTTCATATTTAAAATATATTTAGAACTTAAAAATTAACACCCCCCCCCAAAAACAAATCCTCAAAGTGGGCTAAAGACTTAAAGAGAGATTTCTCTGAAGAGGAAATAAGAATGGTCAATAGACATTAAAAAATGCTCAACATCTCTGGCCATAGAAGAAATGCAAATCAAAACAACATTGAGATTCTCCATCATCCCCGTAAGAATCATTAATTTTCTACTTATTTCAAGCACTATACCAACCATTTGTATATGAATGCTTGTATTTGATTCCACTAGATGGGTAACTAGAAATTTTGTTATTTTCCTGTGCAACTTTAGGATTAACAATCATGTGCCATTACAAGGCACTATGCTGTGTAAGTTATATTAGTTAAAGTTATTGGCAAACATGATAGAGGATAATGTGACTCCTTATCTTCTATGCAATTATTTGAAAATAATTTATGACTTTGAAATTTATTTGTTCACATTTTTTAGAAGATTGATAAATGCATTTAACTTAGGAAAATGTTAAGGACTACTGTTCGTTAACTCTCAGCTCATGGTAGAGTAAAAATATTGTCAACCCCTAAATTGTAGAAGAGTAAAAATGTTGTTCATGTCCAAATCATAGCAGAGTAGAAATATTGTTACTTTGCACCCAAGTCTCGGTAGAGTAGAAACATTGTTGGTTGGCCTCCAAATCTTGGTGGAGTAACAGCAAAAACTTAAAGCAGAAGAGGCACAATTCCAAAGGAAGAACAAGAGCCAACCAACAGAGCTAGGTGTCAAAGTCAGGAGCCAGAAAGGATGTGAGCAGGAAGGGATGAGTGCTGGATGTGAGTGGAAGCAATGGCTGTGCCCTGGTGTGGAGAACAGTGTACAGATGCACACACCCACGATTGGATATGCTGACTATATATAGTGTAGCAGAGCCTGAGAGCAGAAAGCTACACACTAGGACAAGACTATACTTGCAACCCTGGATGACTAACTCGTGAACTCTAAATTTCCCAGTGTATATCTGTAAGATGACAATTATATTCTAAAACGTGCTCATCAAAAAGCACAAAATAGTCCCAAAGAAGACCTTATCATATACTTTTGCTCTAGTTTTGACCTTTAGATAATAACTTGATGGGGTACCTTTAACTCTCATTCACTTGGGCGTATGAAAATTTCACAAAAAGTTAGAACGTGGATGGTTTTGAGAAGACATTCAAATATTACAATGTTGCTAAGAGGGAGAGCTTCACAGCACCTTCTATGGTGTAAGCTCCTTGGGCCATAGATCAAGTTTGTAATTTCAGTCTTTTCCGGTATCCCAAATTACTTTTTTTTTTGGGTCCGGTCGTGGGGCCTGAACTCTGGGCCTGGGCGCTGTCCCTCAGCTCTTCAGCTCAAGGCTAGTGCTCTACCACTTGAGCCACAGCGCCACTTCCGGCTTTTTTCTTTTTGCTTATGTGGTGCTGAGAACCGAACCCAGGGCCTCATGCATGCAAGGCAAGCACGCTACCACTGAGCCACCTTCCCAGCCCCCAAATTACTTTTTAAGTATAGGGTTCTTTTCTGATGCCTCCATTCTTAAACCTGATGCATTCAATCTTAAACCTATCAGTCCAATTTTTTTTTTTTTTTTTTTTTTTTTTTTTTTGGGTCCGGTCTTGGGGCCTGAACTCTGGGCCTGGGCGCTGTCCCTCAGCTCTTCAGCTCAAGGCTAGCGCTCTACCACTTGAGCCACAGCGCCACTTCCGGCTTTTTTCTTTTTTCTTATGTGGTGCTGAGGAATCGAACCCAGGGCCTCAGGCATGCAAGGCAAGCGCTCTACCACTGAGCCAACTTCCCAGCCCCAGTCCAATTTTTTTTAAAGTGGATTAGCATTGTTGGAACATTTTTATCTAGGTAGAAACATAAAACACTGAGACAAAGAATGAAATTAAAATCTGAACAGACTTAGAGTAGAAAATCTTGGTCTGAGGAAGAAGTTAGAGGGTTTAAATAAAGATGGTAGCTACCCTTTGTGAATGACCCTGGTCATCAAAGACCCTGGCTTGGCTGACTGTGAAAGGGACATTGTACCAAATAGCTACCAACAGAAGGGCCAACTGTCAAGGGCCATGATCTTCTACAAATGAAAAGCAGTCTTTATTTGTAAAGAATAGTAGATCATCATCCCACCAGGCTAGCACCGTGTGATAGAACTATAATTAGACAATATTATTTACTTTTCTAGATTCTTACCAACATCAAAACATCAAGTGGCACCTTTGTTGAGTAGACTTTCATATAAGAAAAAGCTGCACAAAACCTCTGGGCTCTTGTCGGGTGTTCTTCTTTAATAGAGCACAGACCTACATAAACATATATAAAATATAAAACGTGAAGACTGGAAGCATTAGAAAAGTGACACACAGGCATGGATAGCTCATGTTTCCAAGGACAGTGGGCTCCAAGCCTCCTCCCACTGAGCCTCCAGTACCAGGCTCTGCCCTGGGAGCCGAAGGGAGGAGAAAGGAGTTCAAGCTGCATTAGCTCTGCCTTGATGGGTTTTGCATTTTGTCTTTTATATAAAATTTCCTTTGGAAAAGGAATTTATTTGAAATAAAAATTGTAAAGAGTACTCTATGTGATCCTTAAAAGGATATTGTAAAAAATTACTCCTCAAAGATAGTTTTTAAAATATTTTGGAAGCTAGGCAACAGTGGATCATGTCTAATCCTAGTTACTTAAGAGGCTGAGACTTAGAAGATCATGATTTGAAATCAGCTGAAGATTCTGAGAGACTCCATCTCCAAACCAGCAAAATGTCAAACTAAAGTTGGTTCAAGTTGAAAGAGCACCAGGAGTATGCAAGAAAGCTAGTGCTAGAATATTTTAAAGAATTATTTGCTTCAAGTGTTAGAACAAGCATACTATGAAGAAATGGAAGAAAACTTTAACTCACATAGTTTTGCATGTTTGGCAATATCCAGATAAGCCCCTGACAGGTAACATAGTTGCTCTCTCCTTGATGTGATATTCCAAATGACCGCTAATAGATAACTTTGTCATTTTGGTTACACGTCTACGAAAGTCCTCTGTGTCTATTCGCTAAATTACGTGTATGTATGTGTGTGTGTGTGTGTGTGTGTGTGTGTGTGTGTGTGTGTGTGTGTGTGTGTGTGTGTGCGTGGACTGATGCGTGCACGTGCACCAATCCTGGGGCTTGAACTCAGGGCCTGGATGTTTTTCCTGAGCTTTTTTGCTCAAGGCTAGCATTCTACCACTGGAGCCACATTTCACTTCCAGCTTTTAAAAGAGTCTCATGGACTTTCCTGCCGAGGCTGACTTTGAACCACAATCTTCAGATCTCAGCCTCTCGAGTAGCATGGATTACAGGCATGAGCCACCAGCACTTGTTATGAACTAAATATTTTAATGTCATTAAATAATTTTATATGGTCACATCACCTGCCTTCATGTGGAATCCAAACATTAAAGGGTATGGCTGTTTTCCTCTTTGTCCAAAAGACTTATTTATGGGCTAGGACTAAATAGCGCTTATTTATAGAAAGATACAGAAATTATTATTTCCAACCATTAAATTCCAAAAAGGAACACAAATACAATTTTATGCTACAAATACAAGTATTTTAATTTTTCCTTTTTTTTTTTTTTTGGCCAGTCCTGGAGCATGAACTCAGGGCCTGGGCACTGTCCCTGAGCCTCTCTGTGCTCAAGGCTAACACTCTACCACTTGAGCCACAGCACCACTTCCAGTTTTTTCTGTGTATGTATTGCCAAGGAATCAAACTCAGGGCTTCATGCATGCTAGGCAAGCACTCTACCACTAAGCCACATTCCCAGCCCTAATTTTTTCTTTATTTAATAACTAACAAAAGCAGACTATGATCAGTTAATCCAAAGAACATACCTTCTCCTTAGTAAAAACTGAGGAAAAATTCATGCATATAGTCCAGACAATGGCTCACATATCTGGACAGATTAATGGAGACCCGGACAACTTCATAATTTCAAGTTAGAACCCTTTAAGCCTACTTGATATCAGAACGTGTGGGTCAAGTCCACTTGTAAGGGCTCAGTACTGGGTACAGGCATATTTCCAAAAGAGATTACTACTATCACCAGTAACATAAAAGCAGGTTGAACAAACTACATAAATCAAAAGCAATGAGATTTCCACAGTTATAGCAATGTGACTACTTCACTTATTTCCTTTTAAGGCTTAAGACACAAAAGAGTAAAAAAAGAATCTGATTTAAAAAAAAAACAAACAAAACAGATACACAAGGGTAAAGGCAACTCAAGTTTTAAAAAATGTATTCTTTGGGAAATAGTAATTCAAATTTACAATTAATTGATAAGTCTAAAGTTGTCTAAATCAGTAAGCTGTAGTTCATCTTAATAGCTACCCCTTTCAACAATTACGTAAGGATAATAATAATAATAATAGCAATAGTAATAATAAAAAGATCAACATAAAACTAGTTCCTGAGAAATTTTCTCTATGTCCTCAAAGTAATTGACTCAGAAGGAATAACATGGATTGAGAATAGTGTTACTACTGAGATCAAGAGTGTGATTTCAATTCTGAATGACTGAGTTTAGCATAACACATACAATAGCTCTACTCTACAGCTTCAAAAGGAGGTGCTGTAAATACTCACTTTTGCTCAAGAGATGGGCATACATGGCTAGTAAAATCCCTCATTTGGTAAGCCTTTCTGGATGTCAGAAACCTGAGTTTATAGTGACAACTGTCCCATCTTGATAAATTACGATTCCACACTGTGTATTTGAAAACTACTGACCATGATACTTATGAGAAAATCTGAGATATAGCTTTTCCTCAGTTTAGAGACATAATGGGAGATACCTTGGGCTCTGGAATGAAATAAATTTCAGTTTGAATTTGTTTTCTCCTTACTTGGATACTTGTATACATGTTAGCTAGCCTGTGTAGTTTCATCACCTTCCAAATAAAGTGACAATAAAAGTGTGCTCACATTGCCCCATTTGTTAGGAAATGGAAAGACTTGGAAACAATTATATTAAGTGAAGTAAGCCAGGCCCAAAGAAACATAGGTTCCATGGTTTCCCTTATTTGCAATAACTAGAATATGTCTGAGACAAGCAGAAAAGGTCAGATAAGCTGATGTTAGGCAAAATGAACCCCAAGATAAGGACTCAAATGGTTTTTCTTTCTTGCTATTGTTTCTAACATATTTATAAGACGATTTCTTTGTTGCTTTGTATGTTCCTCCCCCACAGTATAACCCCTGTTTTCACTGTATTTGATGTTGGTATAATTTGTGGAAGGGAAGGAAAAAACAAATTGTTTAAATAGGGATACAGGTGGACCCATTGCAACAATGAGATGTACAAGATGTTATGTCCAAAAATGAACTTTACAACTTTGGCGGGGTGGGAGGGAGGAGAGGATGAGGGGAAATGGGAGGGCAGGAATGGTAAGGGGAAACAAAGGAGGAGGCAACAATGCTTGATAAGAAATGTACTCATTACCTTGCTCATGTAATTAATTGTAACTCCTCTTTACGGTATTTTCACAATAAAAAAAAACTTGTTAAAAAAGTATGCTCATCACTGTAAGGATTAGAATAAAAATGTAGTAAGTGCCATATTAGTCTCTCCATAACGGTTGGTGTCATTGTCATTGCTGGTGTCTTTTTTGCCACCTTAGCGCTACTCAATTCTCTTCCAGTCCCTCTCCTTGAGCCTGTTGTTTCCCAACAAGCGTTGTGCCAACCATCAGCAAGAGTGGCCACCAAGTGTTGACAAATTTGTCATCATTGTGACTAAATGTGCCTTGTTTCACCATGGCTAGCCAGAGCCATAGCTCAACTGAGAGCATGTGAGTAGTGCAGAGAGAAGGTGAAGCTAGCTTATTCTTTAGTGAGCTTTCCAGGATGTGTGATGACTCTGCAATATGAGCACAAGTGAGTGAGCTGAAGCTATTTTGCTCCTTGACAATCACATTGCCCAGGTCTGGTCCTGTGTGTGTGTGTGTGTCTGTGTTTGTGTGTGTGTGTGTCTGTGTCTGTGTGTCTGTGTGCATGTGCTGTAACTAGGTATAGTGCTAGGAGATGTTCATACATACTAGTTCCAAATGCACTATGATTGTGGCTGTTGCTTAGTGTTACTAACATCTTTTTATCCCTGAGAGAATGTCCCTTACAATGTCAGGGTGTCATGAGGGAAAACACAAGAGCCTGACTTCCATGGCTAATCATGCCCCCAAACCTTACAATCAGTCCCCAGAAATACTAAGATCTCTCTTGCTTTCTTGGTTTAGTGAAACACAGAACAATCAGAAGAAACAAAGTCTTCTTGTATGCAGGCAAAAAAGTCCATAGTCTACTATTTCCAGTTGTCTACTAAACAGCTGAAAGTGGAAATGTGGCTCAGGTGGTTGAATGCCAGCCACCTTTGAGTGAAAAAAAGCAAAGTGTGAGCTCAAGGTCCCGAGTTTAAGCCAGTAACAAAAACAGAAAACACCTTCGTAACAGTGGCCTTCCGCAAATGTTGAGCTTCCAATAACTTCCTTGTCGCATCAGCATCTTGTTTGAGTCCAACTTTTTAGATATCCATAAGAAAATAAATACTGTTTTCTGGCCTAAGATAACAACTGTTATCTTCCAGCAAAGATCAAGCTCCTTGGTAAGGAATTACATCAGCACCATATTGACAGTGAGAGGGAGGGATGAAGAATAAATATATTACCTTGGTACCTATTTTCCTCTCAGCTTTAATTCTAAAATACTGCTCTATTATCTACAAAGTTTAAAATGTGATTTCATTGTTTCTTGATCTCCATAGTAAATAAAAACTAATATTCAAAAGAAGGAAACGATGACAAAGAATTTCAAGGCCAAATATATGTCATTTCTAGATTAAATTTGCAAATCTATTCATTTAGTATGCTCAGTTAGGAAGATGGAGATGCAGAGTCCCCTAAATGACCTTTTCCTGAGAAATAATTAATTGGCATATACCGTGCTTTGTTAAAGAAAGCAAACACTCTTCATGAATATGAATTTGAGTCTTTTTGAAGCAACTGGATCTAGTTTCTTTCTCCCCCCCACCTTCTTTTTGGGGGGAGGGTCTCTTTCTTTCTGAACTCTGCATTTTTGAAAAATAGAACAAAATTTTATTTCATCCATATAAGTGCTCCTAAACAAATAAAAAGCTTCCAGAATCAGATCTTTATTCATGAACAATTACTGAATATCTGACTACATAGTTCTGAGTCACGAATTCAGAATGTATCAGACATAAGCAATGCCGGAGGAACATTTGTTTCACCACCTCTATTCATAGGAGTCAAAGAGAGCCACAAACACAGCTAGATGTTTTGTTTCTGCAGCAGACGACAGAAACATAGACTATTACAATGATGATATTTAATGCAGAATACTAAGGGGAGTAACATTTGCTTATCCTGTCCTTCCCCCGCCTTTCTTTCTGAAGAATAAAATGAAAACCTGAAAGAGGAGGGTGTGTTTTGTGAGCCTATGATGGTAAATGTGATGGTAAATGTAGTCAACAACCACCAAACTTCCAAGTCCTACAGTGTGAGTGTGTGTGTGTGTGTGTGTGTGTGTGTGTGTGTGTGTGTGTGTGTGTGTGTACCTGAGCATGCATGAACATACATGTGTGTGAATGAGAGCTACTGCTCTGGAAGCATTATGGGGAACATCTTGATACAAATGAAGCTGTGAACTGAGGAAATCTATAAAAACAACTTTTTAAATGTGTGTCAGGAAGGGGAAACCTGAGATGAGAAATATATGGAAAGAGATAGAGAGTGAGAGAGACAGAGATAGAAACAGAAACACTGAGAGGAGGGAAAGGAGGAAGAGACGGGAAAAGAGAGGAGGGGTGTGGAGGGAGGCAATTGGGGGAAAATAAGGAAGAAAAAGGAGGGGGAAAGAGAGAATCATAGAAGTGGGAAAGTGAAAGAAAGAAAATCTAGCTTCACAGAGTTTATTCTATAAGACAAAAACACATAGCAGTGATTACTTGCCAAACTATTCCAGACAAATGAATACAACTTAGAAACAACAAGAGGATTAGCAGAAAGAATGAAATGAAAGAAGGAGAAAGAGAGTTGGAGGGAAGGAGGAGAGAAAGAAGAGGTAAAAGAAAAAAGAGAGGGAGCAGGGAGATAGAAAATTCACTTTCCTGGGGTTTATTATATAAGAGAAAATGTTTGGAATTATTATTTGCTCAAAGTATTCAAGACAATTGACTATATCTCCTGATAAAGAAAGGAGGGAGAGGAAGAGGGAAGAGGAAAGAAAAGGAAAGGGAAGTCAAAGGGAAGAGAAAGTTAATATTCAGGAAATATATAAGGCAAAATACTTGGAATTATTATTTGCCTAAGTCTATTATTTCCTATTCAAGACAAATGAATGTATGTTCTTTTTTTTAATTGTGAAAATACCATGCAGAGGGGTTACAATTACATGGGCAAGATAATGAGTACATTTCTTATCAAGCATTGTTGCCTCCTCCTTTGTTTCCCCTGCCCATCTCTTCCCATCTCCCTAATGAATGTATATTCTAATGAAGAAATGAGGGACAGTGGACATGAAGGGGAATAGAAAAAGAGGGAGGGAGGGAGAGAGAGAGAGAGAGACCTTTTTATAAAGTTAATCAGTATCCATGGTAGAGTATTCCTCCAAAATAATAAAAAGGATTAATCAGGAACTAAAGGAGAAAAGAAGACAGCTACTCATCCTCTTCTCACAGTCAGATGAAATACACCTAACCCAAGACAGGGCCCTGGCAAGTAACCACAGGAAGGGCACCTGGAGATTAAAGCTGGGGCCATAACATTAACAAAGTACAGACCACACTGAATTAATGAGCACTGGAGATAGACATTCAGTAGAGTCTTAATTTATTTTCCTTTTCTAGCTCATCCTTTAAGAAAATAACAGTGTCTTCTTATCGATTTTACACTCAGAGATCAATCAGAATTGCCCTGACTCAGACAAAATTTACAGCAGTGTCTGACACTGCCCGGAGCATGTGGGCCCAAACAGACATTACAAGGAAGCAATAGATCATGTTTGTATGTAGAGCTTGACATGCTTAAAAATAAGCTAATCTGTAGTGGAATTTCCTTCTTTTTGACAAGTTGCTCTGCCCAGCTCTTTGGCTCCTTGTTATGAATTTTCCTTCCAGCTCCCACTATTAATTATAACATAGGAGAAAGGATTCATGTAGTTAGGCCCTGAGGGAGGTCATCTGATAAAATATAAACTAACAGATCACTCCTACTTAAACAATGTGAAGTGTCATTCTGAAGTGCTCCATAAAAAAAAAAAGAAAGAAAGAAAAGGAAAAAAAAAAAGCTAGAGGTGTTCCGTCAAGAGCTATGATCAATTCTGACAACCCAACCATATCAGGGCTAAATGATGGGCCTGCACATTCCTAAACAGCCTCCAGTGGAAATTGCTGTATCCGGAAGCTCTTTTGTGCAAGTAACTAGCTGTATTAAATGCAATAATTACAGAAAAGACACTGACTGTGATGCTCAGGCAGTTGTTGGTTAAGCCGACTTGTTTCCACACCACCATTTATCTTGTAAGGGGCTGAGTGTGCTCTTCCTTGACACGAGAGAGAACGTCGGCCGAGCTTCCTCTTGCGAGTCCTCAAGAAGCTTTGTCTCACAGTATGCCAGAGGAGAAGAGTGCTTTGGGGAGGTATTTGCTCCACAGGAACAGAGGAAAAACATAACAACAGTTGTTCGGAGGAAATGTGTTTTGTGTGTGTATCCTTTGAGAAGTAGGCTAGATCAACCAAGAGCCCAGCAACAGGCGAGCCCTCACCAGCTGAGGGGGAGCTGCTTCTATCCATGGTGTGTGTCCGTACCCTTGGGTGTCTACACTTGTCGCAGATGCAGAGACTAGATAAAGATACTGCAACCTCCTCCTTACTCCTGATCTATCAACAGGCTAGAATAAGATGACTTGTTCTCTGTGTTGCTGTGAGAAAGGGAATCAAATTAGCTAGGTCTGATAGTCATTTATCTTCACACACAAAATATTATTTGGTCCAGTTTCGCAGACCTCTCTAAAACTACTCACTGATTTCTTTGACCATATTGTGAAAGAGTTTCAAGTCACTTTTAAATCTGTGTAGAGAATAATGTAGTTACAATTCCGAGAGTGTTATTCTTTTTTTTTATTATTATTATCTGTAAGTAGTTGTACAAAGGAGCTGCCATTCAGCAACGCAGTTTATGAATACAATGAGTATTATCAATGCCTTAAAATTATATTTGTGTGTGGAGGGGGTTATACTTGGACTTGAACTCAAGGACTTGAGTTCTGACTCAGTGATTTTTTTCACTCGATTGTCACTCTACCACTTGAGCCACATGGCTTTTTGGTGTTTAACTGAAGATAAAAGAGTCTTTCAGATTCATCTGCTCAGGCTGGCTTCAATTCTCAACCTTAAGATCTCAGTCTCCTGAGTAGCTATGATGACAAGTGTTAACCACCAGCACCACAGCTTATTTATGTTTATCTTTAAAAAATAAATTACTTTTAAAATATATCTATCTTAGCAATATTGATCTTGTTAAAAAGGTAGGCACAGGAAAACCTACTCTGACTTCTTCAGAGGAAAATACTGCATTAAAATTCATGATATTAAAGGAAATATACAATATATTGAATATTAAATGGTACAATTTTGTTTTATATATCTTTTACAAAGAAAAAAAAGAGAAAAGGTATTAAAAGACAAGTGTTCTTTATTTCCCCTATAATACATCCAGACACAAATCATACATAAAATTTTGTGATTTTGTGGTCCCCAGGATGGAAAGAAACAAAGCATGCTAGCCAAGTGAACTATGTCCTAGTCCTGATGTTGTATTTCACCTAGAGGAAAAGTATCCTTGTCAGCAGGAAGAGTATCAACAAAGAAAGGTAACCAAGCCTGGCACCAGTGGTTCACACTTGTCTTCTAACATGCTCAGAAGGCTGAGATCAGAGGACCTGGCTCAAAGCCAACATGAGGAAGAAAATCCTAAGAGACTGTTCCTCCAATTAACCAGCCAAAAGTTGGGCTGGAGGTATGGTTCAAATGCTAGTGTACCAGGCATGAACAAGCTAGGCAAGTGAGAGGTTATAAATTCAAGCAATAGTACTGATGCACACACACACACACACACACACATACACACACAGACACATAATCAGTTGTCATGGCATGTGTATGCTTTCATGGTATTGAGTAAGCAGAGAAACCAACTAAAGAGGAAGTTAGAAATGCAGTTAGAAATGCAGCCAGAGTCAGCTCACACAATAACTCTGTGTGTGTGTGTGTGTGTGTGTATGTGTGCGCGCACACACGCACGCACACATGCACATAGTCCTGAGTAGCAAGAGTTTAGCAATACCATTTCTAGAAATGCTAACTTGAATGAAAGATCAGACAATGGATAGACCTATTAGCCAGGAGTTTAGAGCACAGAGTCAGTGAGGGCTCAGCTTGGTTTCCAGGCAAAGGATGCCCAAACTCTCATCTTTTCTGCCAGGTTTGCTATATTACATGTCATCCAAATACTTTTCCTATCTGGGAAGATTAGTTTCTCCTACTGAAATATCATAAATTTTCTTTTTCTCCTTAAAATGAAAAAACAATGGAGTCGATTTTGGGAAAAGTAAGCAAAGTGGTTAACGCAGACTTTGGAAACTTTCAGTCTCTGAGCTTTGGCACTTAAGGCTAACACTCTACCGCTTGAACTACAGCTTCAGTTTTTTTTTTCTTAGTTGATTGGAGAGAAGAGTCTCATAGACCTTCCTACCTGGGCTGGTTTTGAATCATGACCCTCAGATTCCAACCTTCTGACCAGCTAGGCTTACAGGTGTGAGCCACTGGCATTCAGCTTAGTTCTACTTCTTAGAAGTGGTTGGACTTCGAGTCACTGACATTTTCTGTGCTGGTGTCTTGCAATGGCAAAAGCAGCAATAGCATCTACCCTTTGGGCTTGTTTTGAGCATTCACTTAGTTAACACATTAAGTGCTTAGAATGGTGTCTTGTTAGATCTCATGTAAAGAGTTTTGAAACTGGCATATGAAAAATAAGACCTAAATGTTAACATTGTGGTCAAATATGTTGATCAGCTGGAGATTCTGATTTTTGGCTGGACAGCAGATGTAAATACCTTCCCTCACTAGGTGCTTGTGACTCATGCCTACAATTCTAGTTACTTAGGAGCTACTGAATTACAGGTCAAAGCTATCCTGGGCAAGGAATCTGTGGCGTTCTTGTCTTCAGTTAAGCCAGAAGTGGAGCTATGTCTCAAATGGTAGAGTGCCAGTCTTGAATGATAAAGCAAAGGATCTTGATTTCAAGCTCCAGTACACACACACACACACACACACACACAATCTTCACTAAACATCACTCTATATTATTATTTGGAACTTTCAAAATAGCCTAGATCTCAAAAGTGAGGCTGCTAAATCACATCAAGTTGAGACTCAAAGAAAATTAGTAAGACAGTAAATAAGAAATCACTAAGATACTAAAGGAAGATACTCTTAGGAAAGGAACACAAAGGCACAATGCCTATGTGCATCTGATCATATAAAATGGTATTTATCAAAATGAACACCAGGAGGCCAGGTGCTGGAGGCTCACACCTGTAATCCTAGCTACTCAGGAGGCTGAGATCTGAGGATCACGGTTCAAAGCCAGCCCGGGCAGGAAAGTCCATGAGACTCTTATCTCCAATAAACCACTCAGAAAACCAGAAGTGGCACTGATGCTCAGGTGGTAGAGCCATAGCCTTGAGCTGAAGAGCTGAGGAACAGCGCCCAGGCCCAGAGTTCAAGCACATGACTGACAAAAACAACAACAACAACAAAAAACTCCAGGAAAACGGAAACAAGAGGTCTTTTTTCTTCATTGCTGTTTTATTTTTTCCTTTCATTTGTTCATTTATCTGTCTTTGGGAGAGTAAGGGGGCGGGAAACAGATATGGAGGGACAAAGGGAGATGCAGCAACGGTACTCACTAGACACTATGTTGAAATGAACTATCCAACCTGTGGGAGGGAAAATCTGGGAGAGAGCAAGAGAAGGGGTAACATTGTTCAAAAACAAATGGACTCTTTATTTGACTTACACAACTGTAACCCCTCTGTACATCACCTTTATAATAACAAATGCATGATGAAAGAAAAGAAAGAAATCACTAGGCTGTCCAATGTAGCTAAATGCCTCCCGCCACCTCCCAAACAAAGAAAAGCCAGCCCAGTACTGCCTTAAGGGAGAAAATACCCTCTGGAGGGGAATATTTTACACAAGGACAAAGCCAAGGGGACTACTATTAGAAGACAAGAAACGCTGCTGGTTTCCTAGCAGAAAAAACTGTACGGTTAACACTGGACTTTGATTTCTAATCGGTTGAAAACAAGAAGACATATCAAGTACGTACAGGAAAAGCCTAAAATCTCTGCCCAAAGGATAAAGTTGAGAAAGGGGCTTATCAACCCTTTGTCCTTCCAAACTTTTATCTTTTACTCTTGAGTTTAAATTGTGATTCTTTTAGTGTCCTCTCTCAGAGTCCTAGGCTAAGAGCTCTATTTCCTACCCAGGATGCAATTGGCCTTTCCTATACGTATTTGGTAAGATTACCCTGCTGCTACTCTCTTCTCTAGTTTAAAGAGAAACAGTGAGAGTCATTCCTGAAAGCAGGGCCTGTATTTAACATTCCTTTGATCTTAACAGAGTCTGTTCTAGGTTGTATTTTGAATTGTTGTACCTAGATGTTAATAGATGAACTTCACCCCTAGATAGTAACTGTGATGTCTGGATGCTCTCAAATTTTATCATTACTCATCTTATTGAGCGCATCATACAAGTGGTTTATAAAAAAAAACTGCAAATGATCTGCTAGAAATTACAGGATACCTTTAAAGGAAATTGAGTTGAACTCGGGAGATGTGTTTTCCAAATTCATTCTTACTTTGAAAATTGGTGAAAGTAGGGGATTTGACACTCTGAAGTTTGGTTAAGAGTGAAACACTATGCCTCCATCAGAAAGAATGACACTGCCCCATTTGTTAGGAAATGGAAAAACTTGGAAAAAATTATATTAAGTGAATTAAGCCAGGCCCAAAGAAACATAGGTCCCATGGTTTCCCTTATTTGCAATATCTAGTATATGTATGAGTCAAGCGGAAAAGGTCAGATAATGTGATGTTAGGAAAATGAACCCTTAGATATGTATTTTAATGCTTTTTTATTTCATGCATTAGTTTCTAACGCATTTATAAGATTATCTCTTTGTTACTTTGTATGTCCCTCCCCCACAGTATAACCCCTGCTTTCTCTGTATTTGATGTTGGTATAATTTGTGAAGGGGATGGGGAAAAACAAGTCGTTTAAATAAGGATACAGGTGGACCCGTTGCAACAATGAGAAGTACAAGTTGTCATGTTGAAAACGAGCTTTACAACGTTGGTGGGGGGGGGGCAGGGGGGAGGATTGGGTGGTGGGGAGGTAGGGGGAAGGTAGGGAAGGGATGTGAAGGGTAAACAAAGGAGGAGGCTGCAATGCTTGGTAAGAAATGTATGCATTATCCTGCCCATGTAATTGTAACCCCTCTGTACAGTATGTTCACAAAAAAAATAAAATTAAATTAAAAAAAAAAAGAGTGAAACAAATTATTCTAACAAATCATGACAAACTAACAAATCATGACAAACTAACAAATGTGTCTGGCATTTAACACAATGCCTGGCACATAATAGGAACTTAGAAAACATTTATTGAATAAATGAAACTGATTTATAAATATCAATAAATTATTTTATTTTTTCATTAACATAATAGGTGAATGAAATTATTCCCCAATAATAATATTCTCCAGTTAATAGGCTTGAGCACATGTCAACTGTATAACAATATTTCAATGTCTGTTATCATTTTACCTAAAATGAATAGTTATTTGTAAAATAAATGGCACAGTATAGGCATATGGTACCATTAGATCTGTAACTAAATCTCTACTTTGGAAGTGTTCAATTTCAAATAATTGAACATTGATATTTTATGTTCTTCCACAGAGAGAGAGAGGCAGTGGTATTTGTATGTTTCAGGTATGTAGGTCATGGGTCTTGCATTCCTCAGATTCTTCTTATATCACAAGATTGAATTTCACAAATGAACACAATTACTGCATCTGTGGCTCAGATTATTATAGATAATAAATGTTTTATGTGATAATCATGAAATAGTGACTTTGGACAATATATGCATATGCATGAAAACCTCTCATTTGGTCAAAAGTATGCATAGCCAGGCCCTCAAGTACCCCTTGAGATATGTACAACCTCACATACTACTTGAGGTCTAGCTAAAGTAGTATAGCACCAGCCTAGTGTGGAAAAAGTCAAGCAAGAGCTCATGGCCCTGAGTGCATGTCTCAGTATTGGCATACATACGTTAAAAAAAGGTAAAAGATATACATGCAACTTGTATTTCTCCAGATATGAGAAATAACTCCAAAATGATAATGGACTCATTGCTTTTTTTTTTCCATTTAGCCTTATGAGAAATATTAGCCTGTATTTTATTTATTAGAATCAATTTACACTGTATTCATGAAACCTCCATAACTTGTGGCAAATATTCTTAAGTAATGAATGCTTCACAATTTCTTTACTTTATTATGATATTGTGGCTGTTTGGGTTGATCTTACATATTTCTATTCTCTATAGTGTTACATGAGTTTTCATTTGCAACTCCTGTAATAAATGTTATGAATCTGCATAGAAAAAGGACTATTAAAGAGATAACTTGCCCCTGTCTCAATTTGATCCTCAGATTGTCCTTTCAGAATGAAGTCTTAGTGTGTGATCTGCTCCTTGGTGGTTTATTTTAGTGGCAAGAGATAAAAGGAAAAAAAATTACGCTCCTAAAGTATTTCCCAAACTAAGTTTCACCAACTGATCTCAGTTAATTTCCTCTCCTACAAAGTGTTTCCTGATTACCAATTTAATTTGTTTGCCTTCTTTAGCAACCTAATTGCTACTCATTGATGCAAGGTAAACAACCCAAGTGGGTGAATATAAAAGGCACAGGGGATGTAGAAAATTATTTAAATTCATGAATTTGCTACAAGCCCCTCTTCTGTTCGCCTTCCACTACTCAGACTTTCCTGCAATTTCAAGGCAAGCTCCAACATGGGTAATATTCAACTTGATGTTGTCTATGCTCATGCTCTTCAAACCCTCAGGAATTACCTTAGTTCATAAAATAGATGTTTTTTTGAAAAATGAGTATAATAAGCCAGGTGGCCTATTATACTGGTGGCTCACACCAGTAATCTTAGCTACTCAGGAGGTTGAGATCTGAGGATCATGGTTAGAATCCAGCCAGGGCAAGAAAGTCCATGAGACTCTCATCTCCCAAAAACTACTAAAAAGCCAGAAGTGAAGCTGTGGCTATATGGTAGAGTGTTAGCTTTGAGTAAAAAATGCTTAGGGCAATACCTTGGCCCTGAGTTCAAGCCCCAGGACCAGCATAAAACCACCACCAACAACAACAAAAATCACATAATACATGTTCCTTACATGAGGGAGAGGAGATGAATACAGTCACATTCAATGTACATATGTGAAAATGGAACCAGGTAACTTGAGGGGATGGGGGGGTGGTTGTTGTGAGAGATGA